>NC_046378.1:38135692-38435692 GCF_011125445.2 Fundulus heteroclitus | reverse complement strand
GTTAATTTGAGTACATTAATTTAACAGTTGACGTTTTTCTTAAAGTTTCAAGAGGTAACTGCGATGGCAGATCACACACAATCAAATCTCCTTACATCTCTCTTATACAAGCACCTATTAACACAGCACAGTGAAACAAAGGATCAGGTTGCATTGTGGGTGATGTAGTGATCAGCCAAACCAAAATATGTATTTTAGGTTCAGATAATTTCTTTGTAACTCTTCTTCACATCTAATTTGGAGGGGGAAAAAGCTATCTTTGCAGTCACAAAATTGAAGTTAATATTCAACATGAGTTTGAGGGAACATGGAGCTTTTTTTTTCAAATTTGCTATTTGTACAATAATAAATTTGTAAATAAATTTGCTGCATCAAACTACAAAAAACCCCACCAAATATTACAAAACTGTTGTTTTTGTGTGTTCTTTTGCTGTCAGAGAGATTGATTTGACTAAAACAAAACTGAGGCGCCTGTGTCTGATTCAACCCTTTTCCCTCTGGCACTCATAAATAAAATCAAACATAACCGATGACTTTCAGAGATGATCTAATTAATAAGGATTAGAGGTTTATTAGAAAACGGCGGTGAACAAACAGCATCATGAAGAAGGGAAACAGCAGATGGGTCAGGAATGAAGCTGTGGGGAAGTTTAAAAAAAGGGATCGGTTGTAAAACAAAACCTCAAGCTTTGAACATCTCTGCTCAGCTCTGTTCCATCCTTCATCTCAAAATAGAAAGATTATCACACTGCAAACCTACCAAGACGTGACCGTCCACCTAAACTGAAAGCCCGTGCAGGGAGAGATTTACTCAGAGAAGCAGCCAAGAGCCTCATTATAACTCAGAATCTGACAACATGGCAACTATTTGACCTTTATGACAGAGCAAGACAAAAGCCATTATTCAGTGAGGCATTAGAAGTCCCGTTTGCAGCAAATTACTCTGAACACACAGTCCCTTCAGTCTCTGAGTTGAGACCAGGGTGAAAGTTCACCTTCCAGCAGCATAATGACCCTAGATATACACCCAGAGCTAAATTAAAATGTTACAGATCAAAGCCTATGGATGTGTTAGAATGGCCTAGTCAAATCCCAGTCCAAAATATAAGACAGAATATGAGGCAAGGCTTTGAAATTGATGCTAATAGATGCTCTCCAAACAATCTGACTCAGTATGAAGCTGCTTCACAAAGAGGAATTAGCACAAATCTCGGTGTCTAGATGTGCAAAAGCTCAAGAGACATGTCCCAAAAGACTTGATTACAAATAATTAATTTTAATTATTTGTTTAATTATTTAACAAATTTTATTTGTGTAATGTCATTGTTTGAACACGTGTCTATGTATTTTGACTGATATTGTATTTGGTGATCTTGTGTTGTTTTTATTTTTTTATTTTTCCTGCCTCAGGACGACAGATGTAAATTAGCAACTATGCTATAATCTGGCTCATTTACAATCTGTACAGTAGTATAAGATTGTTCATTAACGTGCACTGTCCTAATTAAATAACTAACTATATAAATAAATTTGGGCTGATGACAAATGTGCGCCACACTTTTCAGATTTTTACTTGAAAAAACGTATTTTTGCTTCTACTTTACAATTTTACAAGCATGCAAATCAAATCAAATCCAAATAAAAAACACATGGAAGTTTGTGGTTGGAAAGTGACAAGTTGTGAAAACGTAATGGAGTATTTATACTTCTCCTAAGCACTGTATCTGTGTAGGCTGAAGAGCCCTATCTCATCTATTATATCTGGGATCCATGTCGAATTACTCAATTAGAAGGGTGCTGCTAAATGTTGAAAATATGTTTAATCTATCAGGATGATACATAAAATTCTTGCCTTAAAACCTTAAGTAATGGATTGATGTCCTAGAAATGTATTGCTGACTCTTTCTCAAACGATTATTAAATAATTTGCATTCCAATCAGTTAAAAGGGGAATTTCAGCTAAAGAGCAACGCATAAACACATACAAAGTAAAGCAATTGTTTTATTCTCACCTTTTTGTGCGATCAGAAATTTTATCTAAGCTTTCTCGGCTTTAATCTCGGCCGATTCCTCTCCTGGCTCAGTGATTTGGTACAGGAAACAATCTTTTAGGAAATCCTTTCCAGGTGTGTTTTTGCATCTCTTGTCCCGTTGTTTTTCATTCTTTCTCTTCCTCCTTTGACTTTTGGCAGAGCTGACCCGCTCCCTCCTCTTCTCTCTACTTGTCTTGAATCCTCAGAAACTACTTTGTCGCTGCTCTCTGCCCCGTTCATGCATGGGTTCGGATGTATCAGGAGGAAATGCCTCCCTCCTTCTCCTCTCCTGCTGGTATTAACAGTGATACAGTGAGCTGCTCATTCACTGCCACTGATCCCTGCTGCAGGAAGAGAGAGAGTTAGTGGGGGGTGATGAGGTCCGGGATGGAGGTTAGGTTGTAATTAGATACGCACAGTCGCCCACTGATAACATGCACAGAGAGGCCTGACAGAGGCTATGGAGATGTAATGCAAAGATGAGAAACAGCTGCATACAAACGGAGAGAAACGTTAATATTTTATTGATAAAAATGCAACGAAAGCTCCAAATCCTGTGAATTCAGGGTATAAGAATTAAGAAAAAAAAATTCTTTAAGAGAAAGTTGTTCCCTCAGCTATGGGATCTGCAATGGTCCAAAATGGAGAGAAGTCTTTCATGAAAGGCTCGCATGATTTCTAATCACATATAATAGCTACAGAATACATATAAGTTTGATAATTTTTACACATGATTCCTGGTGCGAATGTGCCCTTAATTATGCTCTTTTCGGCCTCTGCAGAGCCAATAATTTAGAGGATAATTTATGAAGCAGTTATGTTTTACGTGCTTTGCTGTTGTGTCAAGAAACCCTCAGGCTGCTGCTATTTTATTATGGCATACATGTTAAATGTTGTGCACCAAATAAATAGTATGAGTTTGAACTGATGTACTCAGGCCCTGTCACCTTTTATTGGTTTGTTTTATGGTCTATGTAAGTTAAGAAGTAATTTTTTTTCACATTTGGTGAAAGCATATTTTTGTCTCAGGTTAGGTCACGGTTTGAAAATCTATGTTGGTCACCTGACCGGTCTTGATGCATTTGAAGAACTCCTTAATGAGTGCAGATATTCAGTTTGTGGCCTTTTTGTCCTGAGTAATGTAAATAAAGCCTTTTATTGTAAACAGATTTTGGGAGTAAGAGAAGTCAAGCATGATTGGAACAAAAGAGGATAGATGGACAGATCTATGAATAAACAGAAGAATGAAAGCATGGAGAGACAGTTGATTAAATTCACTGAGGGATTCAAGTGCATTTATTAGAAATCATTATAAATAATTATCTGCACTTCCCAGAGAACATTACAAGTAATGACGCTCATTTTCATTATATTTTACTACAAAAGACAAAAAACCCAATTTTGCGGTTATTTTTGCCCTCTAGCGGTGAGAAAGAGAAACTGCAGCACAGCAGAGGGTATTAACTTTGGCGCAGAAGTGGGCAAACTTTAAATATAAGTAAGTAATTTGTCATTACAATGGTAAAATAAAATAAAAAAATATTCTGTGACATCCACCTGTTATAATCCAGATTATACATTTTACTTTGTAATTCACTCAAACAACCACTAGATGTCACCAACTCCTTTCATCTGGGTAGGGGTTTTTGTTTGACATAATTTTGTGGAGAATCAACTCTGACCTATTATAAAATAAATTCACAATAAATAAATAAATATACAATTAAAAGCAAAAAAATACAACAAATAAATAAATGTAGGAATGAATTACATCAGAGAATGAGACATCAATTTATATATCTCTTTTAATTAATTAAGTAATTAGAAAATGTATTTATTCACCTTTGCAACAATTGTCTTTTTATTATCTGTTATAATTTTCACTGTTATTTATTTATTACTTATTTTTTCAAATGTATATCTTTCAGTGTATGTTTTAATAATTTTGTCAGTTTTATTCCTTTGTATTATTTTGACCCTATTTATTTTTTCAGTGCCGTCGTTTTTAGATTTCTGTATGCATTCCTGCATCACTTTGCAAATGAGGAGGGGTGGGGGAGATCTTAATGGGTCAGTTTGTGACTACTGGTCGATTACAGAGGTTATCAGTGAGCTGGGGCATTTAGGAACTGTCTGAAAACAACGCTGTAATTCCTAACTTAAGTATTTGTCATTCAGACATGCACACAGATGTCTGTAGTAGATGGTTGTCCTGTCAAACTAGATTTATCCCTATAGTCATAGACGTAAAGCCATTTAAACATGCTGTCTTCTCTAAGCCCCAGTGGGTGGAGGCAGATGAGCGTTCACACTGAGCCTGGTTCTGGTTCTGCTGGAGGTTCTCCTCCCTGTTAAAGGGGAGTTTTCCTCTCCACTGTCGCTTCATGCATGCTCAGTATGAGGGATTGCTGCAAAGCCATCAACAATGCAGACGACTGTCCACTGTGGCTCTACGCTCTTTCAGGAGGAGTGAATGCTGCTTGGAGAGACTTGATGCAACCTGCTGGGTTTCCTTAGAGAGGAAACTTTCTCACCAACCTGGAGGATCTGATGGAATTTGAACTTTGTAAAGAGCCTTGAAATGACAGGGGTTGTGAATTGGCGCTATATAAATAAAATTCATTTGAATTGAATGATGAAAAGTGAAAGAACAGTGTTGTTACCTCATTGTTCAGTAAGTGGGTTACAACAGAAAATGGCACTTATAGTTCTACGGTGGTTTGGTGGGTGATTATTTCAACAAAATGAGAATGTTTGCTTAATTTGCAGATCACTTTATCTTCAATCACATGATACCACAGGAGATCATAGGTGTCATTTTCTGATGTAACCCTCTAACTGAACGATGAGGAAACATAACAAATTTTTCACTTTTTAACATATTTAAACATCTCTGTTTACGATGATTAGTTGGCTGGAAATGAGACGGAGTCGACTGGATGTGCTCAACCTGCCAAATGCGCGCTCCCAACGCAGGAGCTAGAGTTTCTGTCTGTGATAAATCTAGTTTGACACGACACCTGTCGACATCTGTGTCCATGTGTGCCGCTAACTGGAACACGCTTTCTGTCAGAGCGTCCACACAACGGATAATAAAGTCCAACCTAAATTTGCGTAATGAGGCAGAAACGCGTACAGAAATTTAAAAAGTATAGGCAGAAACAAAGAGCATTGAAGAAATAAACATACACAGAAATAAAATCATGTCTTGTTGTATAATTTAATTGCTCCTTACATTTATTTATTTGCAGCATTTTTGTGCATTTATTTGTATATTTATTTATTTGTTGTGCATTTATTTATTTCTGTATTTAATTTTAAATATGTCAGAGTTGGTTCTCCATATTATTGAATAATGATTGAAAAAATAACACAAAAATTGCTAGAATTAATTTCTGGGGTGACAGTGGTGCAGAAGCTACGGAGCTCATGGGTTGCCGGTTTGACTCCCCAGTCTGACTGTCTGAGTCATTGTGTCCCTGGGCAAGACACTTGGTCAGCCATCAGTGTGTAAATGTGTGATTTGGTGAACGACTGAATGTAATGTGAAGCGCTTTGGAGTCCTCTGGACTTGATAAAGTGCTATACAAGTGATAATTTATGAAGCATGTTAGTAACTATAACACTGATTAGGAATTTCCTTCCACACCACTTTGTTTGTGCTGTTCTGATGTCTTAGATATTGATAGATATAGATATTAAAAGAAATTATACACCACTCCTCTTAAACAGACAATTTTGAACATTTCCCAAAGTGATATTTAATTTATCTATCTATCTATCTATCTATCTATATATATATATATATATATATATATATATATATATATATATATATATGTACTCTGAGCTAATAGTAAACACAAAAATTAGGCATTTTTGCACAAATGCCGTTTTGCATCATCATTTCTGCACATACAAATGGTTTAAATATTCTCCTGCACACCGTGATCACACACTGTTTCTTTCTCCTGCATTGTTTACATTTCAATTGTTTACTTTTAATCACTGCTGCACTTTATACTGTAATTTACAAGCTGTATGCAATGAAATTTCGTTCTGCATGCACTCTGTAGATACAAAATGACAAATAAAGTTGTCTAAGTCTAAGTAAAATCTGAGATTTCTGCTTTGATCCTTGCTGTTCCTCACAGGGACCTGCAGATGGCACTGCACAACTATTATGAATAAAAGTCTTTTCTAAACAAGGTCAAATTAGTGTCCCCTATTAAAGTCAGTATTACAGTTTAACTGCAGAATTGATTTTTCTTTTATTATGTTTAAATTAAAAATGTTGGGTAATCTCTATGACAACCCTCTGGAAAGACTTGATTGGACCTTTAGGACCTCTCAAATGCGCTCTTCTCTGCACCTCGTCCGACTGGTTTTTCAAAGGGTTTCGTCCTGAGGACTGAGATGGAAATATGATTTATGTGGAATCTGGGGAAACATTCATGTGTTGATTCTGCCAGACATTTTTATTTATCCCGTTGAAAGAGAAGCCAAACCCAAGAGAAGCCATGTTTCCAGCAGAGACCACCAGATTTGTATTCAAATTGTTCGAGCATTCAAAGGAATCTATGATGTCCACTCTGAGAAGCTTTGGAGGAGAAACAGGCCCAAAGCATCACAGATCCGGTCTTCGGTCTTCTTTCGTTTCACGCCAACCCTCTGCATTGCTGCGGCGTTCCATCAGAGAGCTTTGGATGTTTTCTCTTTGCCTTCATTCTGCTATCCTCCTCGCTGAGTGTGCTACCAATATAAATTTAGCAGTTTTAACCACTTTGATTGTTGCTTTGATAGCAGCCATTGACACATTTGGGTGAATAGTTATTCTAAGACACAAATGGTTTACACAAATGCTATGTTTTCCCGTCTTTGTGATTTTTCAGAGAAACTGGCCTCTGCGATGCGTGACATTTATACCCTGAGGAAACAGGAAATTGTGGATTATTGGTTAGAAATTACTTGATTAATTAACTTATAAAAGTTTAAACAAATTAAGTGCTTTAGCAACACGTTTCGTACAGGATCTACATTTTTATTTCTTTATGTGTTTTTTTTCCTCACTGAATTGATGAACTCCAATTAAAGGTTGGACTTAGTTTTTCAGTGTGAGATTATTGAAAAACTAATCTAATCATTAGACGATTACATTAAAAGATGATTCTTTTTAGCAGTTTTGAACATAGATGCCTTCAGGGTAGCAAAAAAGTTTTGAGGCCACAGTCATTATTTTGGGATCGTCTCTCTTCTCTTTATTTTCTAACAGGATAAAGCATTTACAAAATATTCAGATAAAGATGCACTTTGAGATCCTTGTGTTAACCATGTTAAAACAGGGAATAGCCCATTTATAAAACGGAATTATGTGCTCTAAGACGGGCTGAGTCAATATACTGAAGAGCGCTTGTAACTTTCCGTAACGTTTTTATTCATAAAAATATTTTTAGAGGTTAAGAACAAATTTGGGGGAAAAAAACTATCAAAGGAATTTCAATGCAACAGAAAAATAACAAAATATCCTAAATATGTAGTTCAACCCTGGAAACGCTACACAACAAATATTTAATGTGGAATTTGACTGACTTTGCTAACAATCCCTCACATTGGTGGGGATTGTTACTCAGTTGCTGCGTCATATTTCAGCTGCAGCGACGTAACTAATGCACGGAGAGCTTAAAACTGCAGAATCCTAAATTTGAATGCAGAATCTAAACGGGAGGAAAAGGTCTCAGAGCTTTTCAAATGCAAAACTTACTTCTTCAGGGGCTTAAATGTAACTTTGCAATTTACCTAAATGCCTTTTCATGCACAGATAGAGGCTAATCCTTTGTTATTCGTTCACCTGTTGAGCACATAACAGCTCTGCAGTTGATTCGGAGTGTTTTATCTGCTTTTGGTTGCTGTGAAGCGACAACATAAAGTCAAAGGAGTTCTCAACACCGGAGAAAAGCCGGAGCATTAGACAGAGAAGCGGAGGAAGGCAAATTCCCAGCGCAGACAGAATTACAAGTCAGTTTTATAAGTTAAACGTGTATTCAAGGTGATGTGTGCTGTTAGTTTTCAGCCACATGTA
Source organism: Fundulus heteroclitus (assembly GCF_011125445.2). Lineage (NCBI taxonomy): Eukaryota > Metazoa > Chordata > Actinopteri > Cyprinodontiformes > Fundulidae > Fundulus > Fundulus heteroclitus. The sequence continues at coordinate 38,427,580 of NC_046378.1, read as the reverse complement.
GCAATATGCATGTAGGTCAAAACATTTTATCTTCTTCTTCACCTTTTAATGGCTTTGTTTGAACAATGGCTTAATTTTTGCTACTCGTCCATAAAAGTCAGATTTGCGTGTCAACAGATTCTCCCACCTGAGCAGCGTGTCTGTGCGGCTCCTCCAGAGGTGCCATGGATCTCGTTGCTGACTCTCTGATTAATTGTCTGGCCTGTATTGGTGTGTTTGCAGCTGTGCAACACTTTGTCCGTTGTTAGATAACAGACTGAGCAGAAGGCGTTCAAAGCTTATGTTTTTGTTCTCTATCCTAATCGTGCTTTAAACTTCTACAACTTGATCGCCAAACCGTCTGCTCTGAGCCAAACAGCATCATAAAGACCGAGTCCATGATGCGGTTTGTTCCCCAACGTTCTCCAACAAACATCTGAGGCCCAAACAGAACAGCTGCCTTCACGTTGAGAATAAATTACACACAGGTGGACTTTATTCACCATTTGGGTGACTTCTGAAGGGAACTGGTCGTACTGCAGAATATTCAGAGGTATCAGAGTAACGGTGGCTGGCAACAAATGCATGATCTTTTTTTAAATTTTAAAGACAGAAGACCTAGATCATAAGTAACATTCTCCTTTCACTTTCACGTCATGCACATGTTGTGTTGGTCCATCACATAAAACCAATTTTTAAGGTTTATGGTTTCTACATGACTATGTCATGAAAACCTTCAGGAGGTGTGAAAGATTTTGCAAGGCTTTGTATTACCGTTTTGTGTTTTTCACAGATTTAACCAGAAAAAATGGGAACTCGTCACGTCTTTCTTACAGGCTGCTGGTAAGAGTCAGTAGATCCGATTCAGTTTGGCTCATTTCTCTGTAATTTGCAGACACAGCACTGGCCTTTGGCTGAGCAACTCCTCGAAAGCCAGCAACACAGGACTGTAATGTTTCCCTCAAAATTGAATTACTTTTAAAACCTAGGTTTGGTTTCATTTTGGTTACAAGTTTGTTTTTGACAGAACAACTTCCCTTTTTTAAAGGGACCAACATAGATCCGAGTTTTGCCTCAAACCAACACTAAGAAAACCTTTGACCATTTTGGAAGCCCAGATTTTTCATTTTCTCTGAGTTTAATGATTGTTGTTCCCCGGTCAATTTCCAGGAGTTAGATCTGCACCATTCATTCACTTAGAGCTCTGAAAGTTTATCCAAAACATGCTCCTGTTTTGTTTTTTGTTTTTTTTCTCCTGTTGAACCCCAGGATGAATTTCTTTTTCCCCCCACTGCTAAATTCTCCCCAAATCACTTTATCCACCCACACACAGGGAGGCCACCCCTCACCCTCGCTCCCAGGCTGATTCCAGCCCATTTCCATCGGGCTGCATTAGCATACAGATGTTAGCCTGAAAAGGGAAAGCAAAGGGGGGAGACCCACAATGGTGCTGCGTGGCCAGGAGCAGAGGGAGGGTTCGCCGGGCTGCCCAGGGATGGCCCTTGGCCTTTTAAAGGTCTAACACAGGCACACACACACATTTAAAGACACAAGCGGGGGCGCTGAATGGCGAGCAGCCATGGGGGTTGTGGGAGCCGGCTTCTGCTTCTTCACTCTGCTGTTATTCATTTACCACGGTGAAATCTTCGGCCTGGCGCACAGCTGAATGCCTCCACACACTCATTCAGACACACACACACACACAATCCTCACTATCCCTAGTTCCTGTAGTGGATGAAGAATGAGAAACACACATTCTTCCAAAAATCTGTTGATTTGTGGCAACAAGCAGGTCAAGTTTCATCGATTATCTTTGGAGGTCGTCCACATTTCATGGCTTTTTACTCCCGACGTGTTAAATCTGAGATTGGATCTCATGTGAAAAGTGCTTTCAGCTCATTGAAGAGTTTGCTTCGGTGGTGCAGAAATATTTACGAAACAAGAGAGCTGCGGGTCTTAAGCGTCAAGTTCCCAATGTGACACAAACAAAACAAACACACAGCGAGGGACACAGGGGAGGATCTCAACTTCTGCTCCACTTTGTGTGAATAGATGGAAATCAGTCACAAGTATCTCAGTGTCCCATTGTGTGCCGGCAAGTCTTTGTTCGGGCATCTGTTGCCCAAACATTCTCCCCAGTGTCACTCACCCCAAATTGGTCCGTCCGGACGAGTCGCAACAAATCTCCCTCCCCTTCCCACACTACGCAGCACGACGGCGGGGAGGTGCCGGAGAATCCCCCCCCCCAGAACCCACGGAGGGGAAAGAGTTAACCTTTGTTCCTTTTGTGTGTCAGTGAATCCCTGATGATGATCATAAAAGGCCCCCAGGAACAGAAGCAGCAGTTTTTTTTTGTGTCTTTTTTGTTTTTTGTTGTTGTTTTCTACTGAAATACTTGTGGGAACATTTTCAGACATTGTTTCCCCCCCATTAGTTTCTTTTCTATTATGACAGCTCACATGAACTGCGTCACTATCGGTGCAAAGATTGTATAATCACATCATACAAATAATAAAACTCAGCTGCATATTTCAAATGTTAATGAATTGCAATGAATATTCTGCAACATTTGCCCAGGTTTTCTCACTGTCTCTGGCTTTTTCTATTGCTTATATTGTATAAAATACCACTAGATGGGATAAAGAGTGGAAACAGGTTGCTAATGCAAACTCAGTTGTACAGGTTTTTCTGCATCTTATTTTTTTTACAAATCATTTTACCCACAGATGCATTGCACAGGCTTTTGCCTGCTGATTTTCAAGGTCTGATCTGCTGACTTTTTCAATTTCCACCAGTTTTATTTCAAGGAATGGATCATTAAAACATAAAGTGTGGTGCCAAGGTCGTGGATAGAGATAGAAGATCTGAATCCAACAGAAAAAGATGTAATGCCAAGTAAGATGTAGTGCCAAGTACCTAAATATTATTGATAGTTGATTTGATTTTTATTGAACCCCATAAAAAGTGCATCAAACTGCATGTTTTGGTTGAATGTATTTATAGACAGAAACTGTAGGATATTCAATAACGTTAGGAGCATTTAATAACCAAAACAGAAACTGTATTTCATTACCTATTCTGATGAAACAGAGAAAGTTGGTTGATGGTACGTGCTTGACAGTAGAATTAAACAAAATTCAGAGTGCTAAACTTTTATTTTTCAAAAAGACTTTTATTCTGAAATAAAGATGGACATATATATTAAGATAAAGAAGGTTATCAATGTAACCGCTGGAATGTAAACAATAGATGCACTTAAATTATGTGAAAAACACAATATCAAACAGCACAATATAGGTTTTTGCTCTTAAAAAAAAGAAAAATAAATAGGACCTTAAGTTAACAAGTTTTATCCTTTTTTGAAAAAAAAACAAAAAAAAAAACATCTTGTTGCCGAATCAACAGTGAGCTACAGCAACGAGAAAAACATGTGGCCCCGTCAGGGCAGGCGGCTGAGATGATTTCAGGAGAAAACCAGAAGAAGAGAAACTTCCTGCTTTCCAAAGAACTCGCGTGATTTCGCCTGCCGGTCAGAGCCGGGCCAGCTAGCTGGTGTGCAACAGAAGTCGACCTACAAACACATTGTCATCGAGCCAACTCTGAAAAAACCTAACATATAACATTATAATACAACTGTAATAAAGAAAAAAGACAAAAAGAAAAACAGTCTTGATGAAGTTGCATGTCAGGATACATTTAAAAAAACAAGAAATAGTTTTTCTTTCTCCAAACGGTTGAGTGATGATCCCCCACATCTATGTTTGCAGCTGAAATCCTGACGGTTGGAGGGGGTGAAGCTTAACGGAGGGGAGAACAGAATGACCGACGGGCGTTCCCACCTGCAGAGAGGGGTCGAGGAGAAACCGCCAAACTGCTTCCTGATGGCAAAAAAAAAAAAAAAAAATACCCTCAAGTGTTGATCTCTGCACGGCCCGTCAGCCAATAAGGCAACCGAAAATAAAGAATGCCAAAATGCTTGCTTCCCCCTTTCCCCCTCCCCTCCATAAGCCCCTTTATTAAAGCTTCCGGTTAACCAAGCAGATGGAGAACATGGCCGCTAAAGTAAAGCATTAATTTCTTATTTGAAAAAAAAAATATATAAAAATATGCACAAAAACAATCAGAAAACAAGAAGAAATGAAACATGCAAAAAGCAATAAATAGTCCTAGAATCGTGTTAGGCTATATTAATATTATAACACTGTACATAACCTACTCAGAGGTGGGTAGTAACTAGTTACATTTGCTCTTTTTGAGCAAAATGTGCTTTTAGGAGTAGTTTTACTGCACTGTACTTTTTACTTTGACCTGAGTCATATTATTACTCAAGTATCACTACTCTTACTTGACTTCATGAATAAAGAACAAAGTTGTTTTAAACCAAAAATGCACCAGAGACCAAAACCTAGTAATGTTAAAGTCAGACTTCCTATTTGTACACAAGCTTTGTTATTTTAATGTTATTTTCTATCTGCTGAGCTCATTGAGCCATTTGGAGGTCTAATGAATGTTCAGTAAACAGTAGATATTGTCATTGGAAGTACTTTGCACTGTTCTAACATACTGTACATATATTAACTGCTGTAAGTGTTGCTTTCAAGTTAAATGTTTGAAAAACAATTATTTAGAAAAAAGTGTTTCTTCTGCCTGAATCTGTTGTTTTGTAATTATGTTATTCTTTGTATATGTTTTCATTTTTGTTTTTAAAATGCCAGAATTTGCACATAACCTTGTGTTTTTGTCCGTCCAATTGCATATTTTGTTCTAATATTAAATTGTCAGCTGTAATGATGAGTTAGTACTTTATCAGCCTTCTTACTGGATACTTTTTTTTACTCTTACTGGAGTAATTTCTTGTCTTGAGTAAAAACACGTCGAAGTAGTGCTACTTTTACTTGAGCACACTTTTTTTTTGGCTACTCTACCCACCTCTGAACCTACTGCGGTTGACAGTACGAGTATGTTAGAGGAACTTTGGTAACTAGAGATTCCCTACGATCTGTGCTAAGGCAGTTCAGCTGAATCATTGCCAGACAATTCAAACGGCTGACAAATACAATCATGTGGCCACCGCCATGCAACCAATCACCTAATCAATCAGTAACAGCATACAGTTACTAAATCCCTTTACACTCAAACAAGGAAGAAGTCAACTTAATGCAGTTGGAGGGTCCTAAATTGAACCATATGACCGGTTGACTTTTTCGGGCAGATTTCTAAGGACTGGGTTAAGAAATAACGTCTGTAATAATGAACTGCACACTTCCTCGGACAAGGCAAAAGAAAACAAACAAAAAAAAAACACATCCTCTTGAGATTAGGGTACAGAAAATTCTCACACAGAACTTTCTACTGAGCAGGAACAGCATGGGTGACGGATGCTGAGCCGAGTACCCTCCAGGTGTTCTCTAAAACACAGGTATACAACAGTATACAGCAGTTACAATGGCATAAAAAAAAACGTAACAACAAAAGCTTACAAAATAATCAATAAAACAACAAGAAACAGAAAAGGGAGTCAGCTAAAACTGGACAAACACTGGGCAGCACTACAGCTGCTTGGGTGAAAGAAATGCAATATGCACAAAGATAGGCACGTTCACTCGGCTGGATCTCAGGAAGGACCTGCTGCTGTTCTACTCCTTGGCGACTCTTAACTCGCGTCGCGGTCACACGGAGTTAAAAAACGGTCCCCGTCTGAACTCAGCCCCAAAGCAAAACTCCTCCCTATTCGTCTGAAACGGAGAGGCGGCTGAAGATGGGCAGACGTCTGCCCTCGAAGCTCGGAGACTCTGTGCCGCTGGAGGAAGAGCTGAGGGAGCAGGAAGACGTGTAGCCCTCCTCGGATAGGGAGTCGGCTGAGGAGCAGCGCTGCAGGGAGGGGAAGCTGTTCAGAGAGGCAGGAAGCTGCTGGGGGAGGCGCACTGGGAGGCTGTGGTTGCCGGAGGTGAAGTTGGACGTCGGGCACTTTGAGTCGGCCGCTGCGTAGAAGCGCAGGGCCGAGTCTCCGCTGTCGCCGGCCAGGTCGCCGACACCAGAGAAGGGGTAAGGGCAATGCTTCAGAGGCCTAGGCTCAGGGAAGAGAGGGGAAAGGAGCTCTGGGCTCCCTGCGGAGGAGGGAGGGGGGGAGACAGAAGACGCCCGTGTGAAGAGGTGGCAGGAAGGCTGAGACTCCTCAACCGGCTGGAAGATTTGGGAGGCGGAGGAGAAGCCGGCAAAGCTCAAGCTGTGCCGCAGCAGCGGAGGCCTCAGCTTGTGCCTCTGCGGAGCGCCGGCGGAGCTGGCCGCTTGCATCTCGTCGGCGTTGTGGATGAAGTGGCAGCGGGCGCCGTACGGACAGAAGCCTATGGTGTGGAAAGTGCGGCACGGCTCGGTCTTGTACTTGGGGTGCCGGCTGAGTCCTCTCAGCTCGTCCAAGCCGTGGGCGAACTGGCACTTGGCCCCGTACTTGCAGGTCCCGCTTTCCTCGAAGGTGCGACAGAGTTCTGTCTTGTACCGGCTGGAGATGTGCGGCGGCGGCGGCGGCGGAGGCGGCACCGGCGGTCGCAGGGAAGTGGAGGAAGCGGCGGAGGCCAGAGAAGTGTTGCTGATGCACAGACCCGGCGGCGGGAGCAGCAGCGACGGGGAGGCATTTGACATTTTGTCCTCCCTGCTCCCCACGTTGCCCACGTTGCCCTCGATCATGCTGACCGAGCGGTCGACTCGGAAAGGGATGTGACTCAGCGAGGAGCGTGGAAGAGCTCGGTTCCACTGCTGGCTGGAGGCCAGGCTGAGCCCCCAGCAGGCCGACTCCATCGCCTCAGCGCTGCTGTTGAACTTGGAGTTGGGAAGGGTCACGGGGCAGAGGGAATGGCGTCTCTGGAAGCCGAGGACTCTTTGACTGTGCTGCAGCGAGCCGGCGGAGGGGCCATCTGTCGCGTCCAGGCCACAGAAATTCTGACACACAAAAGGAGAGAGGAGAACGGATGTGAGCCAAATCAGACTAAAAGGATCCTGAACAACAGCTTCACTCACGGAGAGGCCAAAACCTTTCAGTGTCTGAGTAACCCATAAAAGACTGAACATTTATATTCAGTGGATAACTTTTGAGAGATTTTTGGAATCAAAAATGTAGCATTTACCCTTAAAAGTGACGACAACTTAGATGTTGTGTGAAATTATCGTATTAAAACGAGTTCAAATAAGAAAAGCATTGGTTTTTCTAACTTTTCATGTAAGAACACACAAACTGAAATGAAATTTAAATACATGAAAGCTGTGCTGGACGTTACCTTGCAGAACTCCTCATCCAGTTCCAGGAAAGGCGTCAGGGAGTCGGACGGCATGATTCACTCCACGGTCTTCCCCAGGTGAAGCAGCCTTATGTCTGATCCCTCTATGGATCAATGTCCAGGAGCTGAAGAGAGATTAAACTATCTTTGGCAGCGTGGAGGAACACTTCAGCCTGGGTTGAAGAAACTTTTTTTTTTTTCTCCCCTCCAGTCGTCTTGGTGGGACTTGTTTTTGTTTTCTTTTTGGATTCTGGAAGAGTAAAGCCTCGGTCCGTTGGCAGAGTGTGGAGAAAACGCAGCGTGTCATCAGGAGGAAAGTTCCTCAACCATCTGCTGGAATCTGTTTAAATAGTTGGGGAAACCCACCCGTACGGGGCCCACCCCCTTCTGTCTGTATGCTTCAGGGGGCAGGCGGGGAGTTTGTGTGTTAATGTGCGTTAATGATGTGTGTGTTGGCGGGGGTGGGGTCCTGCATTGTAATTGTGTGCTGGGGGGCAGGGTGGGCACAGCAAGGAGGGAAGAGAGCTGAATAAAGCTACTTTTCTACCCATTCACGGCCAGAGCCTAAAAAAAAGACATTCTTCTTCTTTAAACGGGCCGTCCCCCATCTTTGTTTTGGATCGATGCGGCTGAAAGGTTAATGATAAGTCCTACCAAGCAAATTCTCTGCCACTTGGGAAGAGGGAAACTTAAAAAGTTGTGAGAATATTTAAAAGGAAATTGGAGTTCAACTGTGATTAAGGGAGTGAAGCTGAAAATGGGGAGGATGGACACGCAACAGGAGGACAAACCATGCAACTTAAATTTCGAACATGCATCTTACATCCTCCATTCCAGGAAGTTTTAACTGTTTTTAAGTAACATATGTTGATCCAATTAACAAACTTAACCATGAAGCAACTTCAGTTTACCAAATCTCCTTTTCTGCACTTTTAAAACTAAGTAAAGCATTCGAGTTTTGGGCAACTGGGAAAAAAACAAACCGTATGGTAGCAAAACTCCTTTTTCTACTGTCTTAAAATGAATGTTTTCCTAAAAGAAAAACACTTTTTTTGTCTTATAATACATGGATATAAGTTGGTTCTCCAACAGGCCAAGACTTTTGCAATCGGAGGTCAGCTAGAATACCTCCTGATGGCCAAATTCTTACTTGGACAGTTTAGGTTCCTTTCCAACCCTGACCAACAATCCAATATGGCTGTATGTACAAAAGATAGCAATATCAGCAGCAATAACTGTTCATTTGGACTTTTAAAAGTTTGTATTTCACAAGATCCATTGCACACATGGTGCTGTAAATGTGTGAATGTTTTGCTGCAGTGTTTGAATCCATAAGATTCTGAGAAATGCATTATTTTTAGCTTGATAACATTTGTTGCTCACACAGATTAGCTTAGCCAGTAAGCATAACGCATAACAAACGTTGTTATTTTGCATCCAGCAACTGGAAAATGGTTAAGATGGATTTGAAACAGTTCCAAGAGCTGGGCTCATCGTTAATATAATGCTGTCATTGTCTCAGTGTTACAAAACCCCTGTTTAATCTGATAGAAGATTGAAAGCTTCTCCAACAGATCCAGGCAAAAGTCTGAAATATTGAGCAGAAATACCTCCATAAGTGTAAATTGTAGATTGTTAAACTCAGGTGTTCCTCAACAAACTCCACCCACAATCCAATATGATAAAATCAGCTGAAAACAACCCCTGAATCTGGAATACTCACTTTCCAACCCTAAACTAAAATACAACATGGCTGCCATGTTTATAAAAGTGAAGTAATAGCAGCAGTAATAGGTGTTTATTTGCATTTTTGATCCAATTCAATCTGTCACACAGACAAAATACTGAGCAATTTTTTGTTGGTATTTGAATCCAGTAACGTCACAGAAATGTGTTATTTTTTTCCTTGATAATTGTTGCTAATCAGGGTTAGCCTTGGTACTGATCACAATGTTTGGCAAATCCTTGTTCTTCATTTTGCAGTTGAAACTTTGCTAATTTGGAGATAAAAATCGCGAATAATATTACGCTTTTATAGTCTTAAGGTCACATTTCTGGCGATGGGGATGCTTTTCAATTTAAATATAGACTTAAATTAGTTCTCCAACACGCTTAAGACAGAAGTCAAAGGTACAAAATTTCACAGTTACACTGAAAAAAAAAAAAAAACATAAATACTTCCTGAAGTCCAAATTCCTACTTGGGAAGTCAAAGCTTACTCACCAACCCTGAACTAAAAACCAACATAGCATCCATGATAAAGACTTATTTTTTTATTTTGCATTTATTTTTATCTCATGAAATCAGTCACTTAGCATGCTACAGTCTTTGTTAGTTAAAATCTATTTCAACGGTGTTTAAATCTATCAAATGGATGGAAATGCATTATCATCAGTGAGCTAATAGTTCTAGCTAATAGACTGGCAAATCCTATTAGGTATCTTGCAACTGGAACATAATAATGCGGAATAGATAAGAAAGCTCTAAATTGTTATTATGCTTTTATTATCCAAAGGGGTTATTTTTCATCCATTCCCATCTCGCTCTGATAGATTGAGGTTGGGTATTTTTTTTAACAGACCCACACATTTGTATTAAGAAATCCAAAAATCAGAGTTGTTTTTTGGAATATTACACAGGAAAGCCCCATGACCTGAAATAGTTCTTTATTAACCCTGACCTAAAATCAGCTGCTGAGCATTTTAAAAAGGACATATCATGCAAAATCCACATTTATAACCCTTAAATACATTTAATTGTGTACTTGGAGTCTCTTGGAGTGCAGAGAATCTGAAAGTAGTCTGTCCAGGTGCTGGGTTAGGGTCATTTTTTTTAACCCGTTTAGTTTTCTCTATTCTTTATTACACTTGTTACCAATTTTGTGAATCCACCAGTTGTATTTTATTCGCCACGATTTTGTAGTCCAAGCTCAAGGATGCCGAATCTACTAGTAGGTAGGTCAAAATGTTCGGTTATTGGGTAAATTAAAGGTGAAGTGGAACGCTCAGTGACCTGGATGGAGGCGTGGTGTGAAGAGCCTTCTTTGCATTTAAAGAGACAGCACCAAAACGAGCTGCTGTCAGACAAACCTCAGAACGGGGGTAGAAATGGGGCTGTGGGGCAACAATACCAAGGAATTCAGATCAAAGCAATGCGGCTCCACTTTATATAGACCACAACTGAATGATTTAAATGTGAAAAGGGAGAAATTATAAACCATGATGTGTTTTATTTGATATTATAAACCTGCAGTACTGTTGTAAATTGCTACTGTGTTTTAATCCATAACAGAGCTAAATGCATTATTAGCTTGTGCTGGAAGTCGTTGTTAGCCTGTTTACTGAGCACACAAATTTGTAACCGCACCTTGTTTTCATTCTTGCAACTGGAACACCGTTGAGTTGGGTGGAAGATTGTTCTGACTTCCTGGCAAAGTGAAGGCACGTTAATATTGCTCTTTTGTTACGCTGTAGTGACTTTATTTTTCGTCGGCATTAGAAAAAAGCTTTTGAATCAGACAATAGATTAGGGTTTGTTGGATGTAAAACAGGCCAAGAGTACCTTTTAAGAGCTCTACATAAAGAAAGGTGGTGTGTCAGCCTGAAGTTTACATCCCTTCCTGGTCTTTTTGTGGACTAAATGTGGGTCTGTTTGGAGTCGAACTGTGACTCAGAAACACTCAGAAAAAAGCTCAGAAATACCTCCAGGTCTAAGGTTTCAGTAACTAGGAAAAAGCACATAATCATCCAACCCAGTTTGGTTTTAGTCTTGCCACCTTCAAGGAGAGGTGGGCAACATATTTCATTCTTCTAAAGGCGTCTCTTGACTTAGTTATGGGCTTTAAAGGGGCAAACATTGTACTGAAGCATGAACACTGTTCTGCTGGTTATCCAGGAAGTTACTCTCTATGAGCTGAAAACAAGTTAAGCTTGGGACTGTTTTATAAAAGACGTACATTATGATTCTATTCTTGTGCTTAAAGTTCAGTTCAATTAAATTTTATTCATATAGCAGCAATTCACAACCCCTGTCACCTCAAGGCTCTTTACAAAGTCAGACTCCATCAGATCCTCCAGGTTGGTGAGAAAGTTTCCTCTCTAAGGAAACCCAGCAGGTTGCATCAAGTCTCTCCAAGCAGCATTCACTCCTCCTGAAAGAGCGTAGAGCCACAGTGGACAGTCGTCTGCATTGCTGATGGTTTTGCAGCAATCCCTCAGTATTCGTTATTAATCTGATTCTGTAAATTGCTGAATTTAATAATCTGGAAAAACAATATTTACCCCCTTTTTCGTCCAAAACAGACAGCATTCTCATTTGTAAACAGGAGCATACATGATGCAACATTCACTGATTAAATATCAAGTTGTTTTTACAACAACAACAAAAAAAACTGTTGCTAAAAAACAAAACGGGAAGAAAAACAGTGTGTTGTTATCATATCATTTTTAACCGACATAATCTGTTGCACAACAGATATTTTGGGTAAACTATGGTGAGCGACAGCAACCAGTCCCGGACGGTCAGCAGTGACTCAGCGACTCCCTTAGTGGGGCCGCTTTCTAGTTTCTCTGCTTAATTTGTTTGAAATTGGCTCGATACAGAAAACTGAACCGAACTGTACGAAGTGCAACAACTCATGTTTATCGGACCTACGTATTTAAATCCGGATCACTGCCCTGTCCTCGTTGTGGTATCTTAGGTTTTTTATATATCAAAATGGATGACAAGTTCATATTTTGAGTCTGGTAAAATTTAGAAGTTAAAATAAAATAAAATGTTGCCGGGCTCAGTAAGAGACACTACTTGCGTTTCCATCAACCTTTTTAAATTCGCATTTTAAAATTATAAAAGGTTGACGGAAACAGTAAAATTCAAATTAACTCACTGAATTACGCCAAAAATAAAAAAAATCAGGCTTGCTTGAAGTGGTTTTTGACTTTTTCAAAAGTGTGAATACGCCAAAGAGGCAAAGGAAATCAGAATCAGTTCTGACGTGATCAGCTGTTTCTGCCACAGACATAATGTGACGTATATTATATAATGTCTATGGTTTCTGCTGCCACCGTCTTCCCAGATAACCCAATGACGCTTGAAAACGGGTCTGGAAGCGACAACTGGTGCGTTTGGACCAACAAAGATACGCGAACATTTCTCATCCATGAAAAATGAAAATAAAAACTCAGCACATTCATTAAAGCCCCGCTCCTTTACTGATCCGTGGTCCCTGCCAGTTAGCAACTGCTACTTCCTGTCAGGACGTTGCGCTGTGCGTCTGCTGGTTAATTCGCTACATACCAGTAGATGGAAACAGATCTGATGCGCATTTTCTTTTTTGCGAAATTTTAAAAGTTTACTCAAAATTCGCATGAGAGTTGGATGGAAACACTAACCTGACTCTAGCCAGATTGATATCGCTCCGCCTAGCTTCACTCACATCCATCTGGGACATCTCCCATAGAGAGTGATTTCTCCAACCAGTTTTATTGTCCAGCCAATCAGGATGCAAGGCTGGAGTTTCATAGATGTGACGTAGTGGAGAAGCGACCGTGAGATTGTTTTGATTCAGACATCAATGGCGGCTCGTCGAGGAAGCAAGCGTTAACATTGATGCTGCTATTTCTTCCATGTTGTCCAATCTACCTAATATTGTTTCATAAAAGAACATCAGAGAACGACTCTGAATGCTTTTGTTGGTGGAAACCATGTTTTCGCCCTTCTCCCGACCGCATTTGGCAAGTTTTGTTTTCCGGGGCGCGTCCGCAGCGGAGCGGTTAGTGGTTAGCGTGAACCATATTAGGAGGCCTTTAGTCCTCGACGCGGTCGTGGACGTGGTCTAGAGGCACGAGCTCTAGAGGCTCGTGCCTCTAGAGCCGCAAACACATATAAAAAAAAGTTTTGTTTTTTCCTGCGTCGCTATCATCAGCGTCGCGGGTTAGCTTCGGTGTGAGTGGTTGAAATAGCACGTCGATAAAGATGACAGACAAGTGGCTTATCCAATCATATGCAAGGATTTTGATAAGGTCCAGCCTTCAATAAAGGCAATTCCTATGGCGGTGTCCCAGATGGATATGAGTGAAGCTAGGCGGAGCGACATGCGTCTGGCTTGAGTCAGGTTAAGGAAACACGGCTAACGGCACCAACTTCATCCAGGAACAGGGACATCTGTCTCATCAGCAGCTATGGAGGACTTGGAGGAAGGGTTTTGCAGTGCAGAGCTTTGGTCACATCCAACTTTCCTTCTTCCTTGTCCAGCAGACCTTAAAATTCAAGCATGGGGGCTTTTTGCTTTGCATCGAGGCAGATGAGCAACGATCGGTGAGCATTGTGTTGTGTTTAGAGGCTCGTGAAGAACGTGGACCGGCCGCTGTAACTGCCAGGCTAAAATGTAGAAACATCCTGTGGATTTAGCAGGAGAGCGGCAACACGTCCAATAAAGTGCTGCAGACGTTTAGGGCTCGTGGTCGTGCCTTGAAGCTTGAGTGACCACCCGACCACAAGCGGGCCCTACATGGATCATCAGCTACCTCAAAATCCTGCCCACATGATTAAATACTACTTTTTGTGCATGCTCAAAACCCTCTTTTTGCTTTTCACACTCTATCACAGTTTTCTGAATATGCATCAGAAACCCGTTGTCTAAACCCTGCAAAGACCGTCCACGTTCAGGGTGGTGTTGGATATGGGATGTATGAGTGGAACGTCAATTTTCCTGGGAGCTGCATGCTCGCTTAGACAGTCTGGGACACAAAGCCATGGCACAACCTATCAGATAGCACCCCAGATGACATGTGAGGAAGTGTACCACCTTTGCATGGGCGTGTACCTAGACTGCTTTATAATGTTTAATGTAGGATCAGTCGGGGGGTCTTGCCACATTCATTTACCTTCCGTCGTGTTCGATCAAGAGCCCGTCGGCGCTGACGTGTCTGTAAACATTTCTCTGACTTTTCTAGATTGAACCAGCTAAAGTATAGATTTCTGTTTCATGCGTCATATTTTGAACACCCTAGGGGAAAGAGCTGGGGCAACCAAAGGTGTTTCACCGACAACAGGGTGCGGTAGCTTCGACGGTGGCCTTCGGTGGGAATTGATCTTAGCAAGATAAGCGCCGTTTTTACACCGCTCTTCCTTACAAATGCTTACGCAAAAATGCCCTGTTTAAGCTATGAAACATCATTTTTTTGTGTTTACATCATAACATATACCTAACTTTTTAGAAGTGGATATCGCGGAAAGAAAGGATTTTTAAAATGATAATTAGGCTGAGAATAATGAACCCTCTAAACTGGTAACATTGATAGTTCAGCTGTCTATCAAGATGTTTACCAGAGGAAACTACAAATAAAACGTCAGAGTTTTTGGCTCTAATTGGCACAAAACTAAAAGGCGTTTTTTTTTAACTGCAAATATAACAAACAGGGTTAAACAAATATGGTAATAAGGTTCCTGTGGTTCACAACAGAAGCAGATATAAAGCATCTTAACCTACTGAAAGAAGAATGTCTTCTCGTCTTTAGGATCTCCATGGTTTGCATAGTATAGTGTAGCATAGCATAAATCTACAAACATCTTTTTCTGTGTACTTAAACAAAGTTTTCAACCCTTGCGGTTCATGCGTCTGACCTCTGGATTGTTTATGACTGTAAAAATCGAGTGACCGTTTAAAGACAAACTGTAAAAGTGCCTTATCACAACGCTTCTCTGATACGGGGTTGTTGTTGAGTGTGTGTGTGGTGTGTGTGTGTCTCAGGTTAAAAACTGTAATGTATGTGGTTTCCTCCCTGTGGTCGGTTGGTTTTGTAACAGACTTCTCCTTTGTTTCCTTCTTTCTGCCTTTCTTTCCTTTTTTTACCAACCTCCTCTGCACTTTCTGCAGCCCACCTCTCCTCCACTGCCACTTTCACCCCCTTGGCTCTTGTATTTGTTCTGATCTATCGGGATAATGAATCAGTTACTCCCCCTCTGATGTTGTGGTCTGGCCTCCAGAGTGACGCAGCAACTGAAACTCTTCTTACATAAACCAGCGTAACTGTCTGTTGGCCGGCGGGTTTGGGCGGGCGGAGGGCTTCAGGCTGCATTCCCCAGTCATTCATTTGTAGCTGCAGCACGGACTCCTGTACTGCTCTTCCTTTACATTGGGTGATCCAGGTATATATGCAAAGAGATAATTGTTGAAATTCATAACACTGAGAATGTTTTCTTGCACAAAATAAATCCACGTGTCATAATTTGACCCTATTTTCAATGCTGATTATTCTGTTTTGTTGACTGCAACCAACTGTTAAAGGTAAAAGCAAATGCATTAACATCCACAATCGTCGTTAGCCTTGGTAAAGATATGCAAAAGGCCATAAAACAAACGTTTTCAAGAACATGATGCTGTGGTGTCAAGGGAATTTAGAAAAAGAAAAATCCCACAGCATCACGGATCCTCTGCCGTCATTACAAGGGAAGAAGAGTTGCTTTTCCACATATTCATTGTTTCACATGAGACCCCTCTTCCCAAAGACCTCGGTCTTATCAGAATAAACAAGTAAGGCTTAAATCTTAGTAGCACAGAGCAAACTCCACGCAACTACACTAATGATGGTAGGACAATATTATTGTATATTACCCAACCAAATCGCACATTTCTTTCAATCTGAGTTTACTTTTTTTAAATAACTGTACACTATTGTTTTGTAATGTTGTAAATGTTCCCTTAGTGTATAGTCTCTTATTTTTTTATTATATTTTATCTTTGTCTTTGTCAGATTGGTGAGAAAGTTTCCTCTCTAAGGAAACCCAGCAGGTTGCATCAAGTCTCTCCAAGCAGCATTCACTCCTCCTGAAAGAGCGTAGAGCCACAGTGGACAGTCATCTGCATTGCTGATGGCTTTGCAGCAATCCCTCATACTGAGCATGCATGAAGCGACAGTGGAGAGGAAAACTCCCCTTTAACAGGGAGGAGATCCTCCAGCAGAACCAGAACCAGGCTCAGTGTGAACGCTCATCTGCCTCCACCCACTGGGGCTTAGAGAAGACAGAGCAGAGACACAGAAAGCACAGAAGCTCACGTTGACCCAGGAGTACTTTCTATGTTAGATGGTAATAGAGGATGATCTGCCTCCCCTGATGATGTCACAGCTAACAGAACGCCAGACCAGGTGTACCTTCTATGAAGAGAAAAATGACAGAGAACAAAAAGTTAAAAGCTGAAATAAAGATAATGCAAAATGGAGAACAGTATGAGAACTCAGTAGAGTGAGAAAAATATACGCTTGATATGTAGACTCATCCGAAATTTAGAGACTATTTTTACCTTCATTACATTCCTCCTCACCATATGTGGTGTAAGGAAAGTAAACATTTATGTATGCAGCAGCTTTCAAAGACACAGGAAGTTCAAAAATTACACTGTAAAGTACAATGCATACAATGGAAAAACACAACAGTGTTCTGTTAAAAAAATCAAGTTTAACTATAAGCTTGTTGGAATAAATCATTTTTAAAAGTGAGTGACTGAGGTCTGAGCATTCAGGTTAGATTTTAATACAAAGTTTGAATGCTGCTGCTTAAAGCTGTCCACTTGCATCTGAATTAGCCAGCCAGGTGAGGTTTTTTTTCTGTTCATTTTGTGCAGTTATAGCTGTTTACCTGAGCTTAGTCTCTCTGAACAAGTTCCTGAGAGATGCTTTCATTGCAGCACATGTTGCTGAATTGCTAAATGAGTGTTGAGTAATTCACAGACGCTCTCCAGAAGTGCATTGCTTTGAATAGTGGACATTAACATGTCACTAGCAGCACAAAGTGCCTCTCTCATGTCTCATCTACTCAGAGCTGGACTGTCATGGTGTGGCCGGGCTGTGAATGTCCGCTCATCCACTTCCAGACATCCCCACACATCAACGGCGCCATTCAGACCGTCCTTTCATCCTGTGATCCACATGTTTATTGCACCTTCCAGCCATCGTGAAAGGTTCTGACACAGACTATTGGGCTAAAGTTGATCCCCCATTATCAACAACAGGTAATGGGAAGATCCAAAGAGTGTTTGGTCTCGACCCAGAGGAGGGCTCCCGGGTTCTGAGAGGATTCTGGATGTAGTAAATTAGGGCTGGACGATAATTCTATAACAATATATATCGATCGATAGACGTATGTCGATGATAGAAAAAAAGGGTCAATAAAAAATTCAATAGAATAACAGCCACAAATGGACTCTGTACCACATTCGTATATTACACGGTTTTAATAATACTCTCCTGGATACCGTGAAATAACACACTGTCTATTTCCCCTGCATTGTTTACATTGTTACATTGTTTTACATTGTTTACATTTCAATTGTTTACATAAATCGCTGCTGCATCTTTATCCTGAAAATTAGTGCAATTTACTGTGAGTTTTTAAGCTGTATGCAAACGAAATTTCGTTCTGTACGCACTTTGTGCATACAAAATGACAAATAAAGCTGTCTAAAGTCTAAAGTCTAAAGTTTTCCTTCCTGTTACATTTTAGCCATGTATGTTAATATTACCTCGTTACATCCTCCCAACCAATCACAACGCAGACCCAGGACTATGCTCCGCCCCATTCAAAGTGTTCAGAGAGCATGTGTTCTTTTTTCTTTTTTAAAACTTGCAGTTTTGGTAAAAAGATGGTTGAATACAGGGTTGAGTTTGAATTCAGTGTTTGTGTGTTCTGTGTCTAAAAATAGATTGCTAAGCAACAGAATAAAATGGCCAGGGCTACACTTAAAATAGGTTTTGAATTTGTTGATAATTATTGATATCGATCAATGTGATCTCTATTTAATCGATATGCTTTTTTTCTATATCGTCCAGCCCTATATTAAATCTGGGCAGGCAATGTAGTGTTCGGGGGGGGAGGGGGGGGGTGCAGGATTTGTTGGAAATGGGGCCAAGACGCGGCCGACTGTTTGTGCTGATCAGTGGAGTGAGCACAAAGTGATTTAACCTGAGACGCCTGGAAGTGTCGAAGGCAAACATCCAAGTGAAAACTTACGGGCAACCTTAGAGAACAGGAAGACAAATGTTGGGTTAGCGAGAGCTTAGAAGCACAAAGAGACAACCGAGTTAAGCACATAGGGCTGGAGGTACACACAGAATGACACTCAGGCGTCAACCGATCCAGACAGCTCCCTTTATGCTCCCACTGATGACCTCAGACAGGATGCAGTTCTGTCGCATTGAGCTGCTCAGCTACGCCCAACAAGACGCTGCAGCTCCAGGAAAGAGAAGGAGACCCACAGAAACCAAACACAGATCCCAGACAAGAACTGAATGATCTTTTATTTCTCCACAGAGGGTAAACCCAGTTATATCAGCAGCAAGTATGGGAAACGTTTGCAACAGTAGAAAAGATACCGTACGGATGAGAAGACTTTTAATAGTATGACAGTTCAGACACAGACAACCATAGATCTTTATCAAGAATGTAGAAAATGTCCTTCCAGTTATAAATGGTTCTGAATGTGGAAAAATATTTGCTGAATTGGAAGAGCAAGGTCATTTTAGATAACAAACAATAAACTCCAGACAGATTGGTGAGAAAGTTTCCTCTCTAAGGAAACCCAGCAGGTTGCATCAAGTCTCTCCAAGCAGCATTCACTCCTCCTGAAAGAGCGTAGAGCCACAGTGGACAGTCGTCTGCATTGTTGATGGCTTTGCAGCAATCCCTCATACTGAGCATGCATGAAGCGACAGTGGAGAGGAAAACTCCCCTTTAACAGGGAGGAGAACCTCCAGCAGAACCAGAACCAGGCTCAGTGTGACTGTGTTCTTTGTTGATCAGCGTTTTTGAGGACATGCATGTCCAAGTTGTATGAAAATGCTGCCAAATGATCTTCACCACAGAGAGTATGTTACTCACTTTGAACCTTTTATCTTAATTTTTGTAGAATTAAGCTACCTTTACTCAAAAAAATTAATAGAACACAAATTAAAAAATATCTAAGGAGACAAATGTTTTTCTTCTGAAGAACAGACTCAAACTAACTGCTTTCTTCTTCTAAAACTGGTTATTTTGCACTTTAAAGGTCGCACAGCTTCACCTTTCATCTTTGAACATGTCTTCTTTGTAGAGTAGGGCACTGAATAGCCATTGAAAGTCAAAATTAGCCCTGTGGTACCTAAAGTTGTCCAGACCTCTATTTTTGCAGCTCACCATCATGTGTTTTTAACCTTAACTGTAGAATTATCAGTCAAGGCATTTAACCATCAAACAGTGTCACAAAAACGTGGCAAACTGTGTGAGAACAAAACCTCCAAGTGGACTCCGATTCTCCCCGGCATTTCTAACGGGGGGAAAAAAACAGCTCTGAGGCTGAGTGAGATGCTTGGGGAGCAGCACCAAAGGAACGTTTCCACAACCTTAAGTCTGCTCCTTCATTGTCATGCGATGGCGGTGGTTTGCTTCAAGTTTGGCTGTGACTGTGAAATGTCGCTTCCCACGGCAGTTAGCGGGGCTTTGGGTGGAGACGGAGACGAGGGAGGGGCAGGTTTATAGAGGCCGATACAACACAATATCACACTGTGGGGTTGTTAAGTTTTATGGTTTTGCAGTCTGTTCACGACAGAAACAAATAAGGACGGCAACATATGTCTGCTAACGTGCTTGACTTACGTGCAAACTGAATGCAAATCTCTTCAATAATAACAATCATGTTCTTTTCAATGAATTATTTCCTCATGCAAAGTAAAGAAATGCATCTCTCTCTCTCTCTCTCTCTCTCATCGTCACAAACATGCACATAAGCACGGTCAAGGGACCCCCTGTCTGAGCCTTTCTTGGCCTCTTTGTTGAGCCCAGCATGACAAGAGCTCCATTGTCCCGGCGCTCATCCATATGTTCCCATATCCACCACAGTGAAGCATTTTGGACAAAACACACGGGGTCTGAACTAACTGTCCTCTGAGGCTTAAAGCCAGGATGACAGCTCTTCCTTTGCCTCACGTGGCTTTTCTGCTGTCAGTTGTGAGCAGATATATGAAGCCACCACCCCCTCCTCAGCAGTTAAACAGCAAGCGATCGAAATTAGGTCATCTGATAAAAACGGGAGGTTTATGTAGTTCAAATCGATGACTTTGAGAACCCAAGTAGATCCTCTCTTGTAAAGAAAAATGGAAACTTTCTCACCTTCAAGTTTTTCACCATTTGTAGATAATCAGACATCCTATTTGTTGACATAGAGTAGAAAAATTAATGTGCAATAAGCAAGCGGATAGCTATTGGTTTCCGCTCCAAGGCTAAAATAGTTACCTTACATGGGAATAACTGACTTGTACCTCAAAGTACCAGGGCTCTAAAAGTATAAAGCAATCATAGCCATACTTTCTTTCATACATATTAATTATTTACAAGTTTAGACAATAAATACTAACTACTATGAATTTACAGTAAATATTTCCAAGGAGGTGAGCTTTTAATACAGAATGTATGAAAAACATGACTGGATGCATGAATGGATGGATGGATGGATGGATGGATGGATGGATGAAATTAATATAAATTTTTATTTTGTTCCATTAAATCTATCTGAAAGTAAATAAGATAAAAATATTTATGTTTACATGGACAAAAATAATTGGAATAAAGGGTCAATCAGAATAAAAATTAGTCATGTACACAAGCCAATCGGAATATCGGATTAAGCTCAATTGAAATGAAATTGTAATCTGAATGAGAGCGGCGGTTTATGCCGATTGATAAGAAGATGCATTTAAATGCTTATCAGGATCAAGTTATTCCGAACTTGGCGTATTTCCATGTCGGTGTGTGGTGGAAATACGTCGGGAAGCAAAACTGTCAGGGCTCCTGATACAACCAACCAAGAAAAACAAACTCGTATAATACTGCTTTGTTTACTATTATTTGTTGTTTAGCAAAGACGGAGGTACTTCTGTGTTTTTTTTACAGGAATTTGATAACTGTGCATGTCAGAGTGGTTCTTTTCTGAATAAAGCCAGGTGCATATACACGCACATTATGATCAGATTAATTGATTGCGTGCCCATATAAATGGTACAATCCGATTAGTTAATCCAAATACATTTTAATCTGATCGTGAAATTTTGTGCATGTAAACATTGCCACTGTTTCAATTTAAAAACGAGTTGCTAACAGAATGTTGATCCCTCTGAAGAAATAAACAAAACAAACACAAGATGAGGATATGTGCTTTTCCCTAAAAAGCACATCAGAAAGCGAGGGCACATTTTTTGGTTCACCCATTTTTAGACAATGAAAATGATTCAACATGCAAGAGTCTAGCCTTTGCTGGTGTGAAGTGCCACCATCTCAAAATGTTGCATTTTTTAGAAATGCATCATCATTTACATCTGTGAATGGACCGTTTTGAATGTGCCGTGAATGTGCCGGATTGTTGCTCAAAACGAAGCCGTTTACTACCCAAATAAAACCCTTCATGTTGGTACCATTCATTTGTGCCTCTCCCTGGCCACCCTTTGTCATGCAAGCTGATTCTTTTGGTCTATTTCCACTTCAAACTACTTTGTGTCTTCAGGTAACGGGTTTTCAAGGCCACAGGCTGTTCTCGCAAACTGCTAAACTGGTTTGTCTGCTAAACTCTGCGCGAATTTTGGTCCCGCCACTGCACCTTTGCTAAATTTCCATCTCCATTCTTTCAATCCATGCATACTAAATCACAAAGACTTGAATGGCCTCATATAAACACGGAGGGGAAGCGAAGCTCGGTTCGAACTCGGCATGGATCAGTTAACCGTGCCGAGTTTGGTTCTTGCGACCATTGACACATCACGCTAGCACAGTTCCTCGCCTCCTAGTGACGATCTATGGTACTACTGCTCTCTGGGGTTGAAGGGCGCCCGTAACATTGAGGAAGTTATGTTTGGTTATAATTGTGATATTTCGCTGTTTGTGGAGAGTCAGGTGAAGAAGGCAAACTTTGGTAAATTTAGTTGACAGAGTCGGCATTTGGGACGTGGATAAGACAAACGAACATCTAATCAACGACAGACACTGAGGTTCATCACACTGCTAAGCAGAATCATCACTGGAAACCGTGTGTCACGGTAAGGAAGCTGGTATTATTATGAATGTCTGAAACCACAAAATTAGTCAGCTAACTGCAGAGATGATGCGGTCTGCTCATGCGCTCTTTGTTATCAGAGAACTGTGCCACTGAAAAACCAGGCCGAGCCCACCCATCTAACTGGTCTAGATTTAGCGCGGTTCGGTTGTGTCTGGCATGGTTCAGTTCAGTTTGCGTTCCATTTACACTCGATAGTTATCTCAGTTACCGAGCTTGGACCGTTCTCGGCACGGTTAAAAAAGGGGTAGTGTAAACGGGGCTTAGGTCTCTACAACTAGCTATTAAATTAAATGTAATCTTCTGAACACGGAAAAGGGTTATTTAGAGCAAATCAGAAACAACAAATAGACTTTTTTATTCTGATTGAGCCTATTCAGACCTTGTATCCTGTGCAGCCATTTTATATGTGGTCCTTACATCCTGTGGGTTGGATTTGATCTGCAAAATACTGCAGAAAAAGGCCATCCATCCATCCATCCATTTTCCAAACCGCTTCTCCCTCATGGGGTCGCGGGGGGTGCTGGTGCCTATCTCCAGCGTTCACTGGGCGAGAGGCGGGGTACACCCTGGACAGGTCCAGAAAAAGGCCAATTTCATAAAATAAAAAAAGATGTTTCTTTACCTGGCTCCAATAGTAAAGAGATTAACAAATTAAATTGAAATACTATTGCTTTCCCCATCCTGTAATCCTGGGTTAATTTACCTGTAGGGGTTGTTTTTGATGTGGGTTATCTAGATTAAGGCCCTGGGTGGTATGACCTGGAGGGTTAATGCTTATGTACAAAACAGCTGTTTAATGACAGCAAAGAGTTTGTCTAATTCTTAATATTAAACCAAGAACTAAATTCAAGTGCATTGTTTAATGGGAGCAGTCCCCAACCAAAGCCAAGAACTGGTACCAGTCTTTGGATGTCTTAGTAACAAACAGGCAGTCTTTTTGAGAAAAAAATGATGAATTTAATAACATCTGTCGGCTACTCTTGGCGCACTTGAAAAATACCTGTTTTTGGTTTTTGTTTGTTTGTTTTCCTAGCATCCACTGTTACCCAGAAGGGTCCCAGAAGGCCTCCAGCGATCATAGATGAGAGGCAGGGTCCACCCTGGACAGGTCACCAGCTCATCACAGGGCAACATAAGCCATGTTTCCATTCAACTGTCATGTGAATTTTGAGCAAACTTTTAAAATGTTGCAAAAAATGAATTGCGAATTAGGCATGTTTCCATCCACTGGTTGGGAGCAAATCAACCAGGCTACGGCAAGCATAATTTCATCAGAAGTCGTTACGCATGGCCGCAGTAAACAGGAAGTAGAGGTTCCGTGCAACCTAGCGTGGATCACACATCTAAAAAAAAAAAAGGAGAAAAGTTTTCAGGAATGTGTTGCTATCGAGTAAGTTGTGATTATTCTGTCATGTCAGCTTGTACTGCCGATGTTACTTGCAGTCGGGCGACATAAAATAATGTAATTCTGTGCGAGTTATGGGACTATCTGGGAGGACACCGGTCATGTGAGGTAAACGTTCACTACGTCAGAACTTATTTGGGAAATGTGTTTACATCTCCTGTTTTGCACGTTAACCCTTTTTTTTTTTTTTTTTTTTTTTACACAAAATCCAAAAACCACCTCAAGTGAAGTTAAGGAAATTATCTAGAATTTTGCCGTTTTCTGATGTGAGATTTCAAAATGTGCATAAAAAAAACCCATTGATGGAAACACGGCTATAGAGACAATCAACCATGCACATACAAACATGAACATGAATATAAATAAAATTGAATTGAATTGAACAGTTTTGTATGATTTTGAAATGAGGTGTGAAGGCCAGAGTACCCAGAGAGAACCCATGTATGCACAAGGAAAACAAACTTTATACAAACATTTGAACCCAGGACCTTCTTGCTATCAGGCAACAGTAGGTGAGACTGTGCAGCTCTTTTTTTTTGGGATCAGTTTAAACTGAGAAAAGCATTAAATCAGGAGTCTGCAACCTGCAGCTTCTTTGTCATATATCACAAAAAAACTGTATTTTTAGATCTAAAAGAAATACAGACGTTTTCTATGTGATTTCATGCAATGCTTGTCTGGGTTTTTCCATAACAGAGTGATAATTAAATCAAATATTTTGTCATTAGGTCACAAATCACACACTTTAAATGCCATTTTCCATGAATATGAAATGCTCCGTTGCAGAAAGGGTATTTATTATCTTATTGCAAAAGGTTTTATGTTTTTCTTTATTTAAAAAGCATTTTTTTAAACAACTTTTATTTGGCATGATCGAAGACCAAAATGGGTTTATGTATTTTAAAAGGTTGCTGACTTCTGCTCTGAATACTGCAATCAAGCAGCAACATTGGATAGAAAAGCCGATTTGTTCTGTCGTTGGCCTAGTTCCTCTTTTAGTAATGAACTTTTCAACGTTAACCGTTAGTGTTGCTAAAATACAAAGCAACCTGATCTAGATTTAAGGTGCTGATTTATGGGTTGTATAAATGTATCAGGAAATATTTGCTGTACTGATAGGAGCAAAATGTTTAAATAGTTGCAAAAAAGTGAAAGGCCGTTGAGATTAACAGTGCAAGCAGCTGGAAAACATGTTAATGAAGGAGAAACTTAATGTTGAAAAGTGGATAAATCAAAGATGTCCTCACTCTATCACAGTAAATCATAAGTGTCACTAAAGTTGATGAATAATAGGATATGGTCAACTTGTCTTAAAAAAACAAAACTGGTTAAATTTGTTTGGGGAGAATATTTAATACGTTGTAATCTTAGCGATGCAGTGAACATCCTTCCATATATTTATTGGTTTAGCATTCATATTCCAGAGGGTTCTAATTATACCTCCTAGCTCCTCTTCATTGACCTTTTATGAGGTAAACAGTAAGGACTCTTACTTCGGACTGCTGTGGCGATTTCAGACAGCCTTTAACTCCGACGTCATTACGTGACGGAAACGCCCAAATTAATTAAAAAGTGTGTGCTCTCTCTTCTCTCCAGGCATTTTCGTCAACTTTCCTGAGATGGGCTGTGCTTATACGTCATACCATGCAAAGAATTGTGGGATTTCTTACAGCTCCTAGCACTAGTGAGGGATATTGCGAGCTTCCTATGCTAAAGGAGCTATGATAGGAAGCATACGGGCTACTTTTCCTACTTCCTTCTTTTCTGACTGCACAATTCGGACAGCACTAATCATGGCGACCGTTAATCCACCTCCGCTTTGTCCCAAATAGGCGCCACGTTCTCCAGTTCTCCTCAAAGGCTGGAGTTGAAGACCCCTGAATGTAAACTGTGGCTGCACAATACCAGGAGAACAGGTAACTGCAGCACTATTGCTAAATATTGTAATATTTATTACCATTAAACCACGTTTTCCTTACTTTTTTTTAAATGACTATGATCTGGATGACTGAGAATCTTCACCAGCACGTTTTCCTAACCCTTTTCTCTCATTTCCTTCATCACACTGTTGGAACCCATCTTTGTGAACTTTTCAGGCACTAAAAATCAGTGAAAACCCTGTCTAGTTTTTCTTTATCCTGTTCACTTAATCAGGTGATTTTAAACCGATGGTCTCAAACTCAAATCCTCGAGGGACGGTGTCACGCAACTCTTTGACGTGTCCCTTGCTCTGTACACCTGAATCGAATGGCTAAACTACCTCACTAGCCTGCAGCCAAGCACTGCAGAGCTCTGCTAATGAGTTCAATGAGTTTTCAAGCATTCGGCGTTGTCGTGTTTAAATGAACCGTAGAAACACAACCGAACTGTTCCGTTTGACCCAGTACATCAGGCCTATTATTACAAATTTAGGGGTAAAGATAGAGGCTCAACTTAAGTTGGAAACCCACATTAGAGCTGTTGTAAAATCCAGCTTTTTACAAACACGAGGCAGCTTGCGAAAGTAAAGCCTATTCTCTTTAATCAGGATTTAGAAACAGTATTCCATGCATTTGTAATCACTCGGCTAGATTACCGTAATGCACTGTATAAGGGAGCCATTTATTTATGCATTTCCCATCTTCAGAGGGTCCAACAGGCTGCTGCACGTTTCTTAACAGGTACAGGAAAGTTTGAGCATATTTGCCCTTGTTTTATCCTCGCTACACTGGCTGCCAGTCAATTTTAGAATTCATTTTTAATGGCCTTGCCACACCTTAGCTGTCTGAGCTACTACATCCTGACACGCCCTCCCGTCCCCTTAGATCAGCTCAATCCCTTCTTAAGACTCAACTATTTTTCTTGGCTTTTAAGACAATCTGAGACGTTGACCTTGTTTTACCGCATTTTACATTCTTTAATTTTATTACTAATTTTATATACCATCTTGCTTATTGTTTTATGATTGATCATTTGTATTTTAGGCTTGTGTATAGCACTTTGGTCCTGTGGGTGTTGAAAGTGCTTCATAAATAAAACTGGTATTGTATGGTACCAGAAAACATTGGCACGTAAACAGGGCCTTAGACATCTGGTGTCTTCTGACGAGAGCACATTCATGCACACACTTGCTATGTCTCCTGCATGGCTTGAAGCTAACTACAAATAAGTCTCTTTTATGGTTCATTATCCTAATATATTACGCTGAAAATGGGAAAAAGTCTCAACGGACATAAGAATTAAAAAGTTTAAACCAATTTCCTTGTGCTGTCGATAAGTCTAGAGTATTCTCGTCTTCCTTTGATCTGTACGGCTTCTTAAAGCCTTTCAGTTGACCAGCTGAACTTGACCCCCCCACCCCACCCTCAATCGATGCTAACAGCCGATGCATCACGGCACCCTTTCATCCGACTCCCTCTTTCTCTTCTCCTAAGAAGAAATCCCTGACTTCCCCTCTTCAGCTCAGTCTCATGAAGCAAAGCAACAGCTGCTCCTGCTTTCTAGAACATTATCTGTGGAGAAAAAAGTGTGTGTGGTGGAGGGGAGGAAGGAGGGGGGGGGGGGGGGGGCAGTGGAGTGAGTGTTAAGCCAATCTACTGGATTATGTTTTCACAAAGGGCTGGACCCCCCGCTGCTGTAAATTTCCCGCCAGTCCGTTTCCTGTTTCCTGGAATCCGCCAACGAGTCATACACTAATTCACAAACACACACTTGTTCGGTCCCAGCTGCTCACTGTGATGCAACAAGCACACTGACCATTACACCCCTACAGGGCATGTGCAAAATAAAGACGCCTTTTCATTAAAATCCATGGGAACATAATCCATACATTATTTTATTACATCATTTTGCAAATCGCCTTAAAAATCTGCTCCGTCCTATTTGTCTCGTGACAATAAAAAGATTATTTTTCACAATGAATGTCCTTTATGCCCGCCACATGCTCAACATGTGGTTTAGCTCCTGGTGATTTTGAATAACACTGAGTGAAGGATGTTTAGATCTCAAACATGAATCAAAAGCATTCTTTAATGCATACAAATCTTTTATAGGCGGAGCTGTTATTGGTATTTTTAGTTTTTTTTTATGGACAATGATTAACTGCACACACTTAGCCCATTATTCATGACCTACGTACATCTCTGGATTTCACAGAGGTGGGTGTGTGGAGGACCCAAAATGCAGGCAAGAAGGCACAGGTTGATGCACAAGAAAATGCATTAAATAGAAAAATATATTTTTAAAAAATTCCAAGATCCAAAATGCCAAGAGGTGAACCGAAGTATGTGAAACTAACAAAATCTGAAGAGAACTGACTGAGCAGAGCAAAACCAGGCAGGTTAACCAGGTGTGACTGAGCAACCAGTGGGGTATAAACTGAGGAGATGTGATCAGTGGAACAAGAAACAGGTGATAATAATTAGCAGGTTGGGAGCGACTGAATGAGAAACCAGAGAACGGAGATAGAGGGAATCATTAATAGTGCATTATATTTGACCTCTAGGTCGGAAATTTAACTGGAACGGCTCCTAAACTGAATATTACGAGTCGGGAAGTCGGTGCAACAGGATGGTAGCCAACTTTTGGCATTCATGACGGCCGCTACTCTTAGCACCATTAAGTAAAACCTCAAACTTTGACTGTTTGTAGCAGCTCTCTGATATTTATGTCACATTTAGTCAGTCGTACAGGTGCTGCCTTCGAGTGTTTATCAGACATGATGCTTCAATTCTTTATTTGCACAAAATACATCCTAGAACAGCGTTACTGTCATTGTTATTGTTTTAATAACAGTGCGAGCATCCATGTTTTTCCTACCGTCCGATGGAGGGAAACTGGGAACGCAAAAAGGCGGAGACGACGTAATCTGCGACTCGTTAGTCCCAACCTCCGAGGCAAAAGGAACGCACCAATAGACTGAATGGCAGAACATTTATTAGACATGAGAAAGACTCAAAACCAACAGGAAACTGGGAAAGAGCCAGAAAACAGGAAGTAAAGTGAACATAGAACAGAAATAGCCTGATTAAATAAAAAAACAACTCTAAATACAAGAAACGTACCTATATGATACAACAAACTTTCAACACAGGTGCACATATAATTAAAAACAAACAAAGAGAAACACTCCTCCACAAATTCCAGTGAGGAAAAGATAAAGACACATCACCTTTGTATTTTTTCTCTTGTTTCATTAAATGACCAGAAGGCATGAGTCTCTGCCAACTATTACAGCAGATGATTTAAAACATGGGGATCCAAAGTGTGGCACTTGGAATTATTTTGTGCGTCCTTTGACTGCAGTTAAAGAATGACACAAAGAATTTGGCCTGTTAGCACAGCAGCTGACATAAAAAGAAACTTTTTTTTTTGTTGCGTTTTGTTTTTAGGATGAGATTTTAATTTTCAAATTACTTTTAAAATTTAACATGGTAGGTTTACCTACAACGTTTTTTTGCTTTCATATTGAGTTCAAAGTAAATAGGACCAAAAGCATCACGTGACTTTTACCTTAAAGCAAAGTTGGGCACAACCATTTAACTTTTTTTTAATTTTAGAAGAAGGGGTGAATCTCCTTATTCTGGTTGCAAAGAATGCAAGAAATAATATCTATTTTCAACCAAGAAAATTGCAGTTGACCCTAAACAATTAGAAAACTGGGTGTCTTTCTTTAAATACGTATCTAGAGTGATTCAAACTAAAGTTGCACGAAGGAGCATGGTTGCCTTGCAGCAAGAAGGTCCCCAGCTCAGGGTCTCTCTGCAAAAAGTTTGCATGTCCTCCTCATGAATGCATGTGTTCTCTGTGGTTACTTCGGCTTCCACCTGAAGTCTGAATGTTAGGTTAATTGGTCTCGTTAAATTTTCCTGTCCAGGGTGTATCCCACCTCTTGCCAAATGGCGGCTGGAGATTTGCCCTTGCGACCCAGCATACAGAAACAGGTATAGACAATGGCTGGATGATGTGCACATCCATTTTCTACTAAAAACCTGAATAATTTGTTTCATATTTAGTTTTCTGTTGGGCAGGTAAAAAAAAAACACACACAAAAAAATCTGTTTTGGATCTTTAAATAAACAAAAGATGTACTTCTTTGTGGGTAGCAGGTGTATTCAAAGTGAGCATTTTGGTCCATGTTGCCATAGTCGCTCATATTTCATAAGCTAATGGGCCCATATGGGATCACTGCCACAGTCACAGGAAGTGTAACATAAAGAAAAAGACGCATTAACAGTGAAGCTGGTCAGAGGTGATGTAATGATGGATGGAGCTAAATACAGCGGACGTCCTGGAAGAAAATCTGTCAGAGGCTGAAAAGGACTTAAGACTGGGACACAGGATCACTTTTCACTAAACACACAACAATACCTATAATAAAATGGTCTAGATCAAAGCATATTGTTCTGATCGGATGGTCCAGTCAAAGTCCAAACCTCAATCCACTTGAGAACTTATGGCATGAAAACGGATCCTCACAGAGGCTTTCCATCTAATCTGACTAGTTAGAACCATTTCAGCCTTACACATCTAAACCATCCAAAGAAGGATGTTTAGATGTTTAAGGCTGAGGAATTTTAAGCTTTAACTCCAGTAAACTGAGTACTGACCCAGGGAGGTTGAATATATATGGAAAGCACACTTTTCTTCTTTAAACAAATGGTAGAAGAATTTATTACCTCTTCTGTTTTCTCTTCTAAATTAGGCACTACTTTATGTTGGTTCAACACATAAATTCCCAACAAAATGCTCAGACCTTGGAGGTTGTAATCAATCAATCAATTATTTTATTTTTAGTAAATTATCCAACATTAAACACAGGTAAAAGAAACAACAATAAACAAACAAACCCACAATTTACCAAAAAAAAGGAATAGGCTGAAGCAAAGCTTATTCTTGCCTACCCTGTTTTATAATTTTCCAACCTTTACAACCTACCAGGTTCTTCACAGTACATTTATAAATCTTCAAATCTACATAACAACATAGGATTTTATCATTTTACATTTAAAGCTCTTTTAAAATTCACCAAGAAAGGACATACAGTAACTTAAAATCATCATTCAATTCATTCCACAGTTTCACACCAATAACTGAAACACATCTAGACTTTATCTGGCTCTTCCCGTTTGCACATTCAAATATAAACAAACCTCGCAAATTATATTTATTTTCTTAAGTAATTTCTGAATCCCAGAAGGAAGACTTTTGTTCACTGCTTTATACATTATTTCCAGTATTTCCAGTATAAACAATATCTTTGAATTTTAATGTGTTGCTTTGAATGAAGAGTTTATCAGTTGGTTCATGGTATCCCACCTTATTAATAAGCCTTATAACCTTTTTTTTTGCAACTTAACTAACATATCAATAATTGTTTTACTTGCATTTCCCCATACTTCTGAACAATAAGACAAATAAGGCATAACCAAAGAGGAATATAGAATATGCAGGCCTTTGATATTTATTAAATATTTTATTTTAAACAATATTCCAATAGTTTTTGCAACTTTATTTCTAATATATTCTATGTGAGGCTTCCAACTAAGTTTATTGTCTATAATAATCCCTAAAAAACTTTTGCGAGACAATATGAGAAAGGTCAACCATCTCAACACTTTAGTAACACACTGAAAATAAAGATCACAGCATGTACACAGAAGGCATTTCTACAGAGTCCATTAGATTAGCACAAGACACCAGCATCATAGTTGCAGCTTTCCTTTTCTGCATAGGGACGAACATGTCGGCACATTTTCCTCAGTTGTTTGGGGAATACGGCTCAAAAAAAAAAAACCTGTTCAAGTCTTCAGAAATCCGACTGGACCATATGTCGGTGCAGGACCCGCAAATGTGCTCGGCAGAACATTCTGATCAAGATGTGAAGACTCTCAAATGCTGGCTGCAAATGTCTGAGAGGACAAATGTCGGCCTCTCTGACGCGCACACGCACGCAGACCTTCAATGCCAAACTGTCAACTGCCACAACTGCTGGCTGTTTGCTAAGGTGAATGCCCGACAGAGACAAACTGGAACTTGTTCACTCCAGACAGCCTCGGTCCTCTGTTGCAGTGTGAAGTAACAGAGCGGAGGTGCAGCTCGGTGCTAAATCAGAGCCGTCTCGTCGGCAGCTGCCGCCGTGTTATTTTAACTGGGGGCTGTTGGACGTTTGCGTCTCTCCTTGAGTTAAAGCTCCTTGTCAATAACATCATCTGATCTTTTCAGGCTTTTGAGATAATGTACCATCTATGTAAAAGGATACGCCACAGTTCACATGTCAGCATTAGTGAGGAAAACATTCTTTAATGGAAACATTAAAGACGCAGTGCCCGCAGCTATGAAATCTTCAAAGCTACTCTGTGTCAGCTGCATGAATTCCTCGGATAGCGTCTATTCGCTCAGTTTTCATAAATAGAATCAGGCTGTGTGTCTCTAATCATCTGTGTAAAATGCATGCATGTGTCTCAACACCACAACACAGTTTGTCACTCTGGTTATGATACCGAAGGGGTTGGAAGTTCCCTCGTGGACTTTCCCTGCAGCAGAAGGGATTTAATTTGATTTGAAACAATACGAGTTTCATGACAAATGCATTAAGGGAATGTCATACGTGAAGGTTATGATCCATGAGGAGTTTCTGAATCAGATAAAGTTCCTGAAAAATGAACCTTGTGATCTTTGAAAGCTGTAGCTTATGTCCCCAGATTTATGACAGCGCACCATCATGTTTAGAAACAAGAGCAGACACATTTCAGCAGGTTTTGTAAGAAAAACACACAAAAAAAATCGACTGTTACAGCAGAGGAACACATCCTGGACACGACTTCTTTAGATCTGTACCTCCAGGTCTGCAGAGGCAGCTTCTTCCCACCAGGCTGTCTCTCTGATGAAAACCAGGCCGATTTGCACTAGTCCAGTCCTCTTCTGTTAAAATGTATATGTTCATATTCACAAGAAGCCTTTGCCCTTTTTGTACATTATACTTACAATGAATTCATTGAGAGCAAAGTGGAACCAAAGTTGAAGTTCCTTGTTGTCTGAAGCAACTTAGTGATTCAGCTGATTCCGATTCTGATTATTTCTCCACGACAATACCGGGCCTCTTTTCTTGCTAAATTTACCACAGTGTTGGTTCATAAAGGTTGGAGTGTGTCTTTTATGACATACCTCTGTTCCTCTTCTGTCTCCTTTGAAAAAAAAAATGTATGGGGAGAAGAACAAAAGAGGACTAGACTCAGAGACCTTTAAACATCTTGAATCTTTTGGTACGGAAATAGAAACGAGTCAGAAACATGGGAGCGTGTCGTTAAAATTAAGATTTACTAAAAGGTGAATATTTTGGTCACTATCAAAGAAGCTTTAAACAGACAGCAAATGTTTTAGGTTTAGCAGAAAATCTAAAAAGTTTCTAACTAAAAAGATTAAATGTTGGTTTCTTAAACCTCTATTTCTGGATGCTCTTTAGGTTCTTTTGAGCCCTTTCTTGCCGGGCGTTACGCAGCAATTGGTCTGGTATTATAGGAATGTTGGCTCTGAATGAGAATAATTTGAGGTCAGAGGGTTACATTTCTCTCTTTTATATTTTAAAACACAGCTTCATTGTCCAGTCGTCCAGTCAGCAGCCATGATGCTATTCAGAGTCACTGCGACCCGTTTAAAAATCCAGCTCGGTTTCCCAGTGAAGATCATGTGAATAATTAACATTTGGGGGCTGCACTGGATCACCGCTGACATATCTGAGTTACAGAGCACTGAACGAAGCCATTTGCAACTGAATAGGAGTGAATGTTGCAATCATATAGACTTCCTCAGAAAGCTTTTTGCCAATTGGAATAAAAAAATGTAACTTGTTTGCATTGTTTGATGAAAAAAAAAGTACATTGAGATGATATTTGCTGTGAGTTGGTGCTATATAGCTAGATTTAATTTAATAGTGCCTACAGATTACAACTGGATTTAAAAAAAAATTAAAAAATAAGAACAAAATCACCTAAATGTATTTCTATCAGAGCAAGGTTTTGTTCAATGAAGTGTAACTGGCATCCTGAAATACTGACCTTTTCTAAAAACAGATGAAAACCTAAAACACATTCTGCTTTTGACCTTCAGAGCATCACCAGCATCAGCAGACGTTACAATAACAAACATCTTTTCCCTTTTGAATTCATGCCCTCTTTTCATACGATACCCTCTGGGAGAACGCAATGCAGCAATCTTCTGAACTGTACCTTTTTAAATCGCTATAGTCCCTCATTTGTTTTCCACGATTAGTCTTCATAAATAAGCTGGGCAGTAAACGTAAAGCTGCAGTTGCTGCTCAACAAGCTCAAAGAAGATCACAATTAAATTTATCTGTTTTCTGTGCTTCTGACCTCCTACCATGGATAGCTACACAGTTTATTGAAATGTCTTAAGCCGGGCGAATACTGTACAATCTTTTGCCCTTTTCGGGCCGATTCTTCAGTTGTGCAGGAATTCTTTGGATTGGGCTGAGTCTCAGCTTGATCGTGCGTCGTGTTTACCTGACTCCGCCAGATGGATTTGCTCCGCATATCCATCTGGAAACCTTCCGTTGAAGTAATTTTGGGAAGGGGCGAAGATACTGGTTAGCTGATTGGCCTATGTTGGTGATAGACGGGCCAAATAAACCAATCAGATTCCTCGTCGCTCTGTTACGAGCGAGGACGAAAACCCAACCACAAGCCAAGCTACTCTTCCTGCTGCAGGTAAAGGCTCATTAGCTCAGCAAAGAAATACTCTGTAATTCCGATAAAACTTGCTCGATAGCCGCGCTAACGCTAGTTTCATCGGCTGAAGCCGCCATGTTCTTTAGACTGAACTGTCGATCTTCTCGTTGCGTCACACCTTAACCCGCCTCAAAGCCAACGCTGATTGGACGTTCGTTTGGTGAACGGCTCCAAATTTTCTTTAACGGAGAGTAGCCAGACTGATCTGCGAGTGAAACCTTGAAAGCTCGCAAGATCAGGATGGTCTCACAAGGCTAGCGTCGTGTCGCATCCAGGGGGTAACGAGGGCCGATTAATCAGGAATCGTACGGTCGGATGAAAATCAAACATGTTTCAAATTCAGCCGGCCCTCGTGAGGTGATTGTGAGCATCTTCTGATGTTGAAGCAGAGCTACAAGCGTCTACAAGCCAATTTCCCCCAACCTTGCGCAGTGCACATGTGCAAACAAGGGAATTCTTCTTCTTCTTCTTCTCAGACGAAAACATATGAGAGGAGAGAATCATGGCGTGCGGTACGTGTGACATGGAGTCAAACTAGGGAGGTGCAACGGTGCAACTTGTAGAATTGCCAAGGCAGCGTGTTTCATTCTAGTGAGCCTCATATTTAAAACAGTGAGCATTAACACGCCTTTTTCTTCTTCTACTGTTTACGTTTGGCTTCTGGCTAGACCAGTCTGAGTAGCGCCATCTCTCTACGGCGCTGCGTCCGACGTGGTTTTTAGACGTACAGTGTGAGCAGTCAGATCGTATCAGAGCGTCGGGCCGTACAGAACAGATATAGTGAGCTGTGAACTTTAAACCCTGCAGTTTCATCGTACAGTTTGAGATGTATCTGGGTAAAACTATTGAAAAAAAATCGTACAGTGTATGATTACACAGCTAAAGCTTGGCCAAACTGGATGTCTGCAGCTAAAATAAGGTTCCTCCACGGCTTGAGTCTGTCTAAGAAGCTTTGTTACCCAGGAGTTCTAGTCTATAGCAACTGCTCCTCTGAACTGAAAAGGGTCTGCTGTGCTGGTTTCTGAACAGGCTGCCTCCTGTATATCTTTATTTGGAGGTTTTCCAGGGACATCCAATAATTCTCTAGAGGTAAAATGTACCTCCTCTGGCCTGGGAATGCCTTTACATCCCTTAAGATGAACTGGGCAGTTTCTGGGAAAAAGGAACGTCTGGGTTTCCCTCCAGGAGAAGCCACCTCCATGATCCAATCTTAACTAAGTGGAATATAATTTACGGATTAACAATTTAAGTCTCTACAAAATAAAGCTTATTTCCATTTTTCAACAGAAAAATCGGGTGGCTTTACGTCCTCCCACTCTGGTAAATGCAATGTGATGACAACTTGGACAAAACACATCTCCCTCTGGCCCAAACACACACATGGCCTACAGACCAAAAACAGCCAACAGTGCGCTCATGTATGCTCAAGCCGGTTCCCAGCTACACGTGTCTGCTGTCGGGCAGGTCTGCAGACCAAACATACGGTGACATAATTACTCCTGGAGGAGAAACGTGGCCAACAGAGCGTGTGTGTGTGTCTCAA
Source organism: Fundulus heteroclitus (assembly GCF_011125445.2). Taxonomy (NCBI): domain Eukaryota; kingdom Metazoa; phylum Chordata; class Actinopteri; order Cyprinodontiformes; family Fundulidae; genus Fundulus; species Fundulus heteroclitus. Next base: position 38,391,582 of record NC_046378.1, on the reverse strand, counting down.
CGGCAGACTTTAAAACAAACACTAACATACGAGCCACCTTGTATACACTGTGTCTTTATACCCAGTGTGAACGTGTCTGTCAGTGACACGACGCAGGAGAGCTAACTGTGTGTACCCCCCCCGCCCCCCCTCGTTGTTGATAAGCAACTGAGCCGCTTTGACCGCATCCCTTGGCTTGCATTGATAATCCAAGCAACGGGTGTAACAAGGCTTACCCTGCTTGGGTATGTTGGTGTGTCGGTGTGTGTACTTGTACTTGCAGCTGAGTGGGAACATATAATTTGTATCTTACCACCATAGTGAGGGCTTTGATGTAAAATGAGGACATTTTGTGGGCCTCGTTTTTTTTGGGAAGGGGGGTAGGGGTTAGGTTTAGGACTACGGTGTCAATTAGGGTTAGGCCATAGAAAGGGTTGAAAATGAATGGAAGGTGCTCAGTAAGTATTTTAAATGTGCGTGTGCGTGTGCGTGTGTGTGTGCGTGTGTGTGTGTGTGTGTGGTTGGCAGTGTGGTAAGGTTTAAGCGACGAGGGGTTAACGAACACAGCTGCCGTCAGTTGGAGTGTACAGCCGGAAGTGTGGATGTGGTTTACAGTTGACTGTATCTGTGTTTGTGTGTTCCTGTTTGGAGGCATGTGACGAAATCTAGCAGACGACTTTACACATTTTTTATGGTGGCATTTAAGCTCTGCTGTTATTTATCTATTTATCTATTTCAGTAGGGAAACACGACCACGTTCTTGTTTGGATACTGCAAAAAAAAAAAAAAAATTTAAAGATACTTTTTATTTATACACATTGTTGTATTAGAATTGTATCATTACTCTCAACCTATTATGCTTATCTGTTTTCATTGGCGTTAGGGTGATATTTCCCAAGGGTAGCATGTAACAAGACTATGTTGACTCTTTACTCACCTCAGTATGCCTAAAAGCTTGAAACTGAACGCATTACCTACTTTTGGATTAATTTAGCAAATAATTGTCTGACCATCTGCCTCTTATAGAGCTATAAAACATACTTCCCAGATGGTCAGTTGGTGTTTAATATGACAATAACAATAATAATTATATTTATAATAATTAATGTAAATGCTCCTGAGACCCAGCATAACTTGCTTAGTTTTGATGACTCTTTACTCACCTCAGTATGCCTAAAAGCTTGAAACTGAACGCATTACCTACTTTTGGATTAATTTAGCAAATAATTGTCTGACCATCTGCCACTTATAGAGCTATAAAACATACTTTCCAGATGGTCAGTTGGTCTTTAATATGACAATAACAATAATAATTATATTTATAATAATTAATGTAAATGCTCCTGAGACCCAGCATAACTTGCTTAGTTTTTAAATGTTTAATTCCTACATTAGAACTTATTTGTTCATAAAATGCTTACAGTTTTTAAAAACATTTCTGGATTTTAAATATGTGTGTTGCATTAAATAATCTGACGTACAGTTTAGTATTTCAGTAAAAGGAATTCTGTCTGTTGTCCAAACTACAACTAGATGGATCTGAATTATTTTCCCAGGCTACATGCAGCTGTTGGTTTCACTCATCACTTTCCCAGCCAGCCTTGCTAAGAGTTGAACAAATCAAGCAGAAAACTTGTTGATTCAAACTATTAAAAAAAAAAAACCCTCATGTTTAGATCAGTCACACAATGAGCGAACCAAGTTCTTCACTCTGTTAGGGACTAACTTTCAGATTTCATCACTCTGCAGGGAGAAACGATTTCATAAAATGGTCATAAAAGCAGCATTACATTATATTTAATAGAGAAGATGAATGGATGGATGCACTTTCTGTGCTTTCCACAGTAATATGACATCAAGAAGTCTTAATTTTTCTCCATGACCACTATTTTTAACTTTTAATACAGCTTTCTTCATGCTATGCTATTGCTTTTTCAGACACTATTCTGGTTTTGTGTATGACTTTGGAGGTATTTTGCAGAATAGACGTTTTTCCTGTCTGTTGGCATCTTTACACTGAAAGAAAATCACCTTTCTAGAGATATTTTTTACAAAAACCTAGTTTGTTTTAACTACCAATACTTAAAAATGGACGCTTTCAGTTAATGTCACTGCTTAACACTAATCTGTACATGTTCCCTACTCTTTTTAAGTAAAGTGTCTGCACTAAAAATATCCTTGGAGTAAGTCTGATGTTAAACTGTTATTGTTAAAAGTAACCGTCATAGGATCTGGTATTAAATGTATAAAATGAAAAAAACTGAGCTGCACATATTCTTAGGAGGGTCATTAGCTATGAGGATGTAACAAGTTAAAAGTTTGATTTAGCTCACATGTCATGTCAGAGACTGTCATGTTTAAACTTTCCATGATTGACCCGGAAGCAACAAACACTCAGACAGTAGTGAAATGTAAATGGTTTATTGAAGGAAGGGAAGATGGGGAATGTGGAAGTGGTTCTGGTTGACCGGGACGGTTCTGGTCACAGACTGTGGGAAAGTGAAAGGAAAGAGGTGAGCGCCGATACCTGACAGGTTGGCTAGACGGTGCAGCAGAAGCTGACTTACGGGTAGGATGATGAATGATGAACCGGCCAGCAACACCCAGAGCAAAAAGTGATATGTAGCATGCCGGTTTTAAAAATTGCATATATCACACGTTTTTTCTGGCTTATGCTAGTATTAAAGTTGCATATGCAATTTGCAAATTTTTAACAAATTTTCATTGGTAAAAATGATTAAGTTGACTTTTTTCGTTTTAGTTTTTGAAAGAAAGACTTTGATCTACTTCAAATACCTTGAATTAATGCGTGACTGAACAGATGGCTGGCTTTCTGTCTTCAACAGCAATGCTTTTTTTTAACAAACAGCATTTTTTTTACTTTAAATTTAAATGTATTAAAATCATAGTTTTGCTGAAATTATATTAGCCGTGTATAAAATAGGTGACGGTAAGTACATATAGTTTGCAACCAAAGAAGAAGCAGAGCTCTGTATTCGCTGTGGCTAGGCTAATGCTAACCAAGTTAGCCGATCGCCTGCCGTGATTTTGACAGCAAACGACTGCTTTCACAACACGCAGTCACACTGCAAAAGAAAACACAACTAAGGCAAAGATTTGTTCGTAGGAATGTTTACTGTTTCCTCCGACAAACACGCACAAACCATGTTAAAACCACATAATACACATACATTCGTTTTCAGAACTGCAAAAAGTATCTAGTCAATAAAACCAGAATACGACATTTGGTGACGATTTATAACACCTAATAAAAATAAATAAATAAAATTATATACATGAATGCGTGACAAAAAGCCAAGGGCCAGTTTTATGTAAAGCATAATATAGGAAAAGTGAAGTAAGAAGGGCATTAAATCAAGAAAGTTGAAATGAATCAGAAAACAAAGAAATTTGCCAGCATTTTTTTTCTTTTACAAAAGTTACAGATTTAGCATTTTTCCAGTGGGTCATATCGGGCCTACATCTAAAGAAACGACATTTATCTAAATAATATTTTCCCAGTATAATTAGATTGTTGACACCACATCCACTACTACCAATGTTATTAAATATCCCAAATTGGATTTTTCTGAAGTGAAAGCAGGTATTTGAATCCCTTTGGATTGGTATCAGTTCTGTTCTTGAGGCGTATACATTCTAAATTGTGAAAGGACTTGATATTTAACAAAATCTCCCTCATTTCTTGAAATGTATTCAAATGTAATGGGGACAGAGTCTAAAGTGAAAAGGAGAGAGAGGTGATGTAACAAGTTAAAAGGGAGAGAAGGAGTAAAGAATAGAGGAGAGAATGAAGTACAAAGGCTATACATACTTGAAGTCCGCTTCTACATCAGCAGAAAGGCAGAAACAAATAGAAAAACCACAGCAACAAACGTATGCATAACCACAATGTCAATGAAAGGTACACTGATATTTAAGATAAGAAATTCCTTTAATGTCCCACAATGGGGAAATTTGGGCGTGACGGTGGCAAAGACACAAAGAGTTACACAAAATATTTAGAAATTGATACAAAAACACGCTCATCTAATCTAAAGATATTTCTAAAAAGATTAAATAATCAAGTTAAACAGTGGAAAAACCACATATAGAAACACCAGCCTATTTACATATGATTTGAGATAATATGCAATATACATGATAGAACAGCAGCATCTCAGAGTAGCTGAGGCGTGTGCAAGTGGACCTTAGCGTCTGAGAGACAGTATCAGATCAGACTCTGTGCAACTGTTTGCATGTTGTAAACACTTACTGAGTCTGTTGTGAGCAGCAGAGATTATAAAGTCTGACAGCAGCTGGGAGGAACAACCTGCAGAAACGCTCCTTAGAGCATCTGGGGTGCAGCAGTCTGTCACCGAAGGAGCTTTGCAGCTCTGCAACAGCTCCATGGGGTGGGAGACATTGTCCATCAGCGATGTTGTTTTTTTTTACTGGCCTTTTTGTCTCCCTCCACCTGCACTGGGTCCAGGGGGCATCCCAGAACAGAGCTGGCCAGAACTCAGTGTAGAAGGCTGCCTGTCTCACTTTGTTAGTAGTTAGTGGCAACCACAGCTCTATATGGAGTATATCTATATATCAGTGAGCACCTGAATCCAAGCATGCTTGATTGTATAAAGATTATCCATGAGAATGTTCAATAGTAGGTGCGATAAGTTACAGACCCGTCCCCCGGAACCCATGGAGGAGACTGGAGCCACAGACATCCAAAAGACCCCCAGAGCACGGGAGCCACGAACCGCAAGGGCAAGCACATCCCCCTAGAAAAGAGCAGAGGAGAGCCTGTGGCAACCACCCAGTAGCCATATTGCAGACTCCCCTGGGCCCCATCCATGGCCACCAATCCCATCCAGAGACTGAGTCAAAGAAAAACGAACATGGTCCAGATTAGCCAGCCAAAAAAGAGCCTCTCCAGGAAGAAACAGCCCCAAGCCCCAAATGAGCTCCAACCTCCACTCCATGAATCTCTCATCCCCAATGAGCCCCAACTTGAATTCGCCCACAGGGCCAGCCACAACCAGGATACAGATATTGAACACATGCTCCCAAACACAACAGCCACAATACCCTTGCTACAAGGGAGCACCCCCGCAAGAGAGCCCCACTCCTGAGAAGCTGAGTAAAGGCCCGTTTACACTACACTTTTTTAACCGAGCCGAGACCAGTCCGAGCTCGGTAACCGAGATAACTCTTGTGTGTAAATGGTCAGTAGACATAACCGGACCGCGCTAACTGCAGACCAGTCTGAGTTTGGATCAGTTAACCAAACCAAGACGACCGTTTACACACCACACTATCCCGGTTCCTTGGTTGCTCCTCGCCTCCTAGTGGTGATCTGCGGTACTGTCACTCTCTGGGATTGAAGGCGGAAGCAGCAAATCAAAACGGCGGCGCCCGTAACATTCAGGAAGTTATGCTTGATATTGTGATATTTTGGTGTTTGCAGCGAGTCAGGGGAAAAAGGCAACCTTTGGTGAATTTATTTGGGAGTCGGCTTTTGGGAAGTGGATGAGACAAACCAACGTTTAATCAGGATTTACAGACGCAGGAAACAACAACAGACACTGAGGTTCATCACACTGCTAAACAGAATCATCTCTGGAAACCGTGTGGCACGGTAAGGAAGCTAGTATTATTATGAATGTCTGAAATTTGTCTGATTGGAGTGTGAATCGGGACGTGCAGCCAGACACGCCGGAAAAAAACGCGGACAGTCAGCTGACTGTAAGGGGATGACGCGGTCTGCTCATGCGCTCTTCATTATCAGGTAACCGGGCCAGAAAAAAAACTAGTCCGAGACCTACTCAGGAACTGGTCTGCAGTTAGCGCGGTCCGGTTCAGTCTGCTGACCGTTTACACACAAGAGTTATCTCAGTTACCGAGCTCAGACTGGTCTCGGCTCGGGCACAACATGGCAGACACCACTGAGCCCCCCACATCCCCCCCGCAACCTCACACCAAGATGGGATAAACCCATCCGCATTCAGGCAGCAAGCACCCGAGGCCAACCAGAACTACCATCCGCCCGACGGGTCCAAATGGCGGTGACGAAAAGGAACGCAACCGCTCTGACAACGCACATAACCCCCCCATGGCAGTGAGAGAGAAGAGAAAAATAAACACACACCCATGCCAGCCAGGTGTTAGCATGAGTTTTACAAAACACCATACAAGATAGGACATAGTGTGACAGCAGTTTGGTGTCGCGTTTGTGAAGGAACATAAGATGTTGGTGGCTAAAAAGGCTGAATGCAAAATCAAGTATTTGTTATGAAGGCGTTTTTTGTCGGGGCATCTGGTTAGGATGCCTCCTGGACTCCTCCCTGGAGAGGTGTTTCATATCCCACCGGGGGGAAAACCCAGGACACGCTGGAGGGACTATGTCTCTCTGCTGGCCTGGGAACGCCTTGGGATTCCTCCTGAGGAGCTGGCCCAAGTGGCCGGGGAGAGAAACGTCTGGGCCTCCCTACTGAAGCTGCTACCCCCGCGACCCGACCCCGGACAAGCGGAAGAAGACGGATGTATAGATGGATTGAAGGAATGGATGGTTTGATGGATGGATGGATGGGTGTGTTTTTTTTAAAATACACAACAGAACTCTGCATTTTTGGCGCAAATACTTGTATCTACTTCCAGCACTGAAATATTTCCTGCTTTGGAAAGGTGCCGTCTGGTGCACAGTGGCTGTTTTAAAGTTCATTCAGAGAATTTTATTTCTTGTGTGATGACAGCTGATTCTTTCGTGAAACATGGAGGGGGAAAAAAAACGTAGCAAGCCTCAGCTGCATTCTGCAGTCTGCACAAGGAGCAGGTGCAGAAGTGTACAATCCAGCTTAGTGCTGTTGTCTCTGGGCGGGTTCATTGTGTATCTGCTCTCTCCTGCTGTAGCTGTAGAGTGAGTCTTTTTATGCAAGTGTCATGTTCCTCCCTGGCTGTGAAGTGAGTGCGTGAAAGGAGGACAGATATGAAAACCAGCAGAAAAGAACTACCTCTTATGTAAAACACACACACAAGCACACACACACAGGTCTCAAATACCTCTGGCTGGTATAATGGACAGCTGGTGGGTTGGCGGGAAAACGCTGCGGACCAGCTGTCACTGAGAGGAGAGGCAGAATGGCGCGAAAACAAGGAGCTCACACACACACACACACCAGGAAAGAGATGACAAAAGGGTTAAAAACACACTGACCTAAATATACAAAGATACAGGAAGAGTGATAAGACTAAAACACAGCGATGTCAGAAAGAAATAAGCCGTTTCAGTTTGATTTTATAGAAAACGTTTTCAAAAACAAAAGCAGAAATCCTAACAAGAGCTGCAATAACAATGCTGGGCCAGTAGGTGGCGATAATGTTGACAGTAACTTTAAACTTTTAAATTAGTGATTCTTTTTTGGGAAGCAAAACCAAATGTTTGATATTGTCACAGTAGGTGCTGTTGTTTGCAGTTTCCAGCCTGTTCAGCACCAAAAAGTTAGCATGTGTGTGTGTTTTTGCCCTGAATTTGTAATGTTTTCATAATACTATCACTTGATGTATACACATGCAGTGCTCATAATTACCGCCCCTTACAGATTTTGTTTCTGTTCTTTGTTTTTTTCTCACCTAAATCTTTCAGATCATCAAACAAAATGGGGTTTATTATAATTACCAGTCAGGATCCTAAGCATGTGATGCTGAAAAACAATATAATCATGTATTGTTAATCATCAAGACAATCATTTTGACTCAGACCAAATATAAGTAGTCCTCACACACTTCAATTTTGTTTAGGCAGTTTCTAACGTTTTATTTAATGCAATGTTTCAAAATCTAAATTATTAAAATCAGTATGATATGTTCAGATATGCTTTGAATTTGTTTTTAAAGGACATTAAATGCCATCCTATCAGTTGATGGGAGACAGAAGTGATGGGACAGAGTACCCCTCCATGCTTTTCACTGGCAGTCATTTCAAGATCCCAACAGTTTGGCCAGAGGCTGTTTTTCCTGCGTGGAAACTTCTCCATCATGGATGAATAGAAAGAGGATTTTCATGTCATGACTGCCTGCTTGACTCTGGCGTTCAATCGACCACAAATACACAGTGTTTCATTTCACAAGAGATTGTGATCTTTCTCCTCGGTGTTTTGGAGGATTGGTGCTTGGTAGGACTAAATTGCATTTTATATGTTGAGATGACTAATAGAAGAAACAAGAAACACTTAAAGCAGCTTATTTCCCAAAGCTGTGAAGGCTATCGCCCCCTGCTCGGTTACATGTTCACAAACACACTACTGGTTCCACAAGTTCTGGATCCAATGAGAATTATTTACACTGTCTCCCACATTCTAATGTTTTTTTGCACACTTCAGTTTCTCAGGGAACGTTTGGTTGGACCACCATGCAAATTGCGCAGTTCTGTAACTTGTAAATTTAAATTAATTGCACAGTGTTTTTACTGTGTGCATCAGTGTATCAATCAACTGAACGTTTATGTGATACAGTTATGTAACTGCACAGTAATCTACATGGTTTATAAAAGTCTTTTGACTAGAACGTGAGTCTTATTTGACGCTGAGAAGTATTTGCACAGTTTGAGCTTCCCAGGAATTGTGTTGTCAATGTGTAATCTGTGTGCATTCTGAGCTGATGGCTTTATTACGGTAACTAGTGATGTTACGTTATGTGCCGAGGCTTCGAGGCGTGTGTCGAGTAATGGAGGGGGCGTTTCCGTGAAGCGCGTATCGAGGCTTGCTTCATTTAGGGGAGGAGCCGAAAACGATGACGTCTGAAGCCTCGCTGGCCGGCTGTACCACGTGACTGCTTCGGGAAGTAGTTCAGATGTTGGCGCGGCTTCGACAGCTTTAGAATCCCCACAGGCTCCATTCAAAATGTGGGTTGTTGTAGGCGAGTTGCGGTCAGTTGAGAGAGTGGATAGAGTTTTGATAGTTTGGATAGCAGAGTTTGGATAGTGGTTATTTAGTTTGAGACAGTTAGTTTGGTGTTTGGAGAGTTTAGGAGAGAGATAGATAGATAGGAGATCAGTGCTCTCAACTATCACGCATTGACCGTCACTGACTTCACACAGTCACACGCAAACATGGCATTTTTCACGCATAAAAATCCCAACGCCCATCTGGGCAGCGGACGATAAAAACTCCGCCTTCTGCTGAGATGTTTCAGCTTCTTTCACAGCTTGTGGCCCTCATTCCTGCTGCAGTTCATGTTAACAGAGCAGCAGGAGGAGCGATCAGAGTTATGAATAATTTTAGTCTTAACAGTGGTGAAAGTGTGCCGGTAAGGTCCTGTACTACGTACGCAGGAGGGGAGGGGGCGGGGGAAGAGAGCTGCTGCCAGATATTGCCTTCATTCAGAACCAGTGATGGCTGCACGCTGGATCATAAACAGTTCTGCTCACCAGATGCAGTTTAAAAACGCTACGTCTGGTTATAAGTTGTTTTTATTAATTCTGCATTTTTTAACTACATGCACCGTATTTCTGTGCCTCAGCGCTTCGGTGAGCTGCTGCCGTGCGCTTTTTTCAGATGCGCAAAATTACGTTACTTGTAATTTGGGTGCGCGCTTTCATTTTAAAGAACTTGTAACATCAGGAGGCTGATCTCAGACCGGTCAGCTCCTATGATCACTGTATAGGAGCCCTTTACAGTTTTTATTTATGCATTTCCCCCCTGTTTATCCCTCGCACGCAGCGCACCATCGGGTAAAATCCTCCCACCTCACCGCCCAGAGCGCACTGAGGAGAGCAATAGAGATTTGTCTGGTCGACTGAGATGAGAAACCTGTTGCTGTGAAAGGTGATATAGGTTATAAACTGTTACTGTCTAGAATTGCATTGAGCTGAAAAGAGAGGAGACATCAGCAGCTGGATCGTGCGTAAAGACGCAGCGGGAACCTCTGTGTGCTTCAGTGTTGCTGCTGAGGGGAAACTGTGGGACCGTATAGTACTGGACTAATCATTGGTCACAGTACCCCAATCTGTACATACTTGCACTTATTTATTTATGCACTCCGGCATCATCTGTGCCATGTGAGCGTGTCTTTTCAAAGGTTGGAGAAGTAGTATCAAAAAAGAGAAATCATTTGAAACCAAAAACTGTGGAGAAATTGTTGTTTCTTAATAAAAATGCATGAAATCATCCAAGTTACACAAGCATTAGCCTATTCACTACCCCCTGCCTAGTTCCACAAGCACTTTCATTGTCCTCTGCCTGATTAAGCCCATGCCATTTTTCTAGAGTCACAGAAAAACATTATTACACAACATGCCATATCATGTCACTACTATTTTGGGAATAATTACACACAGACAATACACTGAAACAATGTTTTATTATACACATGTGTATACAAAATTTATGTAGACAAATTATTTCGTCCTACACCTTTTGTGAAGTCATTCCCAAGAGTCATAATAGACAAAAATTCAATGCATCACACGTGTTAAGATCCAGCTGGCTGTGATTATACAACTTGCCAGTAGGTGGTGCTGTGTGCACATGAACCGTCAAGAAATGAACCTTTTCTCGAACCAGTTGGCTGAGTGGTTCAATGCCTCATGAGGCTTCATCTCGCCATCACTAACGGTAACACATGGTGACAATAAAGATTCTTGATGAGAATAAAAGAATGAGTAGATTATATCTAATTGTTTTCTTATTTGAAGCTTAAGAATGAAGTTCAGGAAGGTACCGAATACCTGCCGGGATCTAAGGTTGGCAGGAACAAGTGAAGTTTGGCTGGGTGCTCTTTGTGTTTCTTGTCCTTCTGATGCAGTTTAGGTTCAGGCAGGCAGGCGAGTGTTTTCCAGGAAGAAGGTAAGGTCCAGCAGCTCGTTTCAAAGATGGAGCTCTGAGCGGCAGCAAGTAGAAAGAGACAGTTTGGAATGAGTATCAGAAACCAGACGGCCAGCATGGAAGCCATCAAGGACAGAGGAACGAAATCAACTGGTTAACAACCAGTGGACAGCATCGTAGTCCTCAACAGCCAGGGAGCCAGTTTACTACAGATGTGCCGAGAACAAACTGGGGACTCTGTGCTGCCTCAGCCAGCCTTTTGAACAACCTCCCTGAGGATCTTAATGAGCTGCAGCTGTGGGTAATTGAGCCTGCAAGCCCTACCTGCTGAAATGTGAGGAGATGCTCACACACACACTCACTCACTCACTCTCTGGGTCTGCACTCATACCCAGAGATATTATATTTCAATGAAGAAAAAACATGGTTATGTTGTTTTAGCATTTATTTATTTTTTGTTATTATTCAAATTATTGTACTATAAAAGCAAAGCCATCAACAATGCAGACGACTGTCCACTGTGGCTCTACGCTCTTTCAGGAGGAGTGAATGCTGCTTGGAGAGAGTTGATGCAACCTGCTGGGTTTCCTTAGAGAGGAAACCTTTTTTGACCAATCTCTATAATCTGACCCAATCTGTATAATCTGATTGAATTTGATTTTGGAAAGTGCCTTGAGATGACATGTTTCATGAATTGGCGCTATATAAATAAAATTGAATTGAAATTGAATTGAAAAAGTGTCTTATATGACAAAAACATTCAAAGAAATAAAACCAGGCTTTTCTTTTTCTTTGTCCAAATTTAGTTACAAATTATAATAGCCTTCAGTTTTTTGTTTAGTCACTTGGTCATATGCCCTAATTCTTTTGTTGTTGTTTTTTTTTTTACATTTTAGAATGTTACACCAAATTATCGTGTACACCTAAACAAAATCAATTATAGCCAACTGACTTCAGATATAATATGGTCTCAGTGTAAAAGCAGCAGTTATGTGAAGACATGTTAGAGAAGATTAGAGAACAAGCATTTAATTGTGGAGAAGTTTAAAGGAGGGTTAGGTTATAAAACAATATCCCAACCGTCTCACAGAGCTCTGTTCAATTCATCATTTGGACATGTAAAGATGATGCCCCAGTCGCCAATCTACTAAAACATGAAAAAAATTAAATAAATAAATAAAACATGATAGTCCATCCAAACGGACAGGCCATGCAAGACTAGCAATAACCAGAAGCCCATGGTGACTGTGGAGGAGCTGCAGAGATTCACAGCTCAGGTGAAGAATCTACTGGCAGGGGTGAAACCCATGTGGGGGACACAGTATACTTGTTGAAGAAGCTCCACTGATTAAATGAGACCAAAATGGATCTTTTTGGCCCACAGAAACACTGTTTGATTAGGAAAACTAACACTGCACACCGCCATTAACACATCATACTCACAGTGAAGCATTGTGGTGGCAGCATCATGCTGTGGGGATTTCCTTCAATGGGAGAGGGAAGCGGGCCGTACTGATGAAGAAACAAAGTATAAGGAGGTTTAAATTCAGGGAAGACCAATGAGAACTGGTGAGCATATATACAGGACCAACAGTGACTCGGGAGCTAGGAGTTTGTCCAGCAACCACAGGATTGCAGCACACGAATGGGTGAATAAATAAATGTAACGTGAATTACTTTGGAGTGCTTGGACTTGATAAAGCTATACAAGTGCAGGCCATTACTGAGGGACAAGTGGAGAATGACATTTAAAGCAGGTGAGTTAATCAGGAGATCATGTGAAACAGCTGGGGCAAAAAGAGTGCAGGGAAACTGAGTAAGGGAGGCTGGTAAACATAAATGGAGCTGAACAGCAATACAAATTCACTATCAAACCATTAGGAAAAATTTAGCAGAGATCTAACAGAAAATAATTAAAAATGAACAGAAAACAATATTTTTAAGATACACTGAAAGGAATGAACTAACAAGGCTACACCCTATAGAACATTAACAACAGAAAACCGAGACACAAAGGAAACTCCAGCACCTAAGGATAATAATATCTTCTGCTTGAATGTTTTGTATTCCAGCAACATGAGGTTAATTGTATAATTTTATGATTTTGGTTCGGCCTGCAATTTGTAAACTGCATTTTTACTGGCAAACAATGTTTTTTAGGGGGACATACTTGTGTGTGTGGCCTTCATTCAGCTTTCAGTGACACAGATTACCTGTTTGCTAACAGGCCTTAAGGCTGTGTCTGTACAGCCTATCAAAATCCTTAAAGACTGGGACAGAAGCACAAAAAAAAGTCAACGTTTTAAAGATTTTTTTCCTTTTAATGCATGTAATCTCTTAAAGCTTTGCGGGAATCAGGAAACTCTGGTTATATAGTTGTTAAAAATTCCCACACTTTCTTTCCCAATAAATGTTGTATTAGTGCATGCTCTAAAACACGTAAAAATGCAGATACACACAGCTCTCCCAACAGATAGGCACGCAGAAGCCAGGGATCGTGGTAAAATGAGGGTGAATAGTGAAAAGCAGCTATTTATCCGAGCTCCCTCAGGTCTCCTGGGACACTTGCTGAGGAGGAACAATGACCGGTTTAACTCCATCCACTGACCTGCACACAAACACAGACTCACACAGTCCCTGTTCTGTTCGAAACGTCCAGCCGCACTAACACAGCTGTTCACCAACACACACATTCATTATGCACAACGAGATTCCCTCCTTTAAATAACTTAAGGGCAAAATGTGTTATTTTTGTCTTGCATCACCCGTCAACATCAACAAAATAGCTCCCATATCAGTTACTTTGGAGTTTGCCACCTGGAAGCTAATTGTGGATTTGTGAATAAAGACAAAAATTGTCAAGCGTAAAACATCATTTATTTAGGTTCTGTTTTATTGTCTTCTTCTTTATTGCTAAGAAGAAAAAAGTAATATCGAACAGCTAAAAGTCCAAGCGTTGTAAAACATATCTTAAAACATAAAGGACATTGTTGGGGCGACAGAAGATCATTGTTTCAGATTAATTAAGGACATAATTGTAGATTTAGCCTGTATTTTTTTTTTTTATTTCGTACTCAAATACTTCCATGGGTATAATTAATATCAAAATTGACTCAACCCGTATGGGCAGTTGCCCAGAGCGACAATAAAGAGTGGGGGGACTATAAGAAATCTATAATTTGCCGTGAACAGATTTTCTACTGCTTTTAGATATTTGCAGCCCAGGTGGAGTTGGAACCCATGTGGGTTCAGTAAGCATCCCCTGCTTGCTACACTGCATTTAAGGTCTCTGAGGTCTAAGGTCTGAGGTCTAAGGTCTTTATCCGGAAGTAAATTGAAATTTATCCTGTAAGTGACTGCGATTGATCACTGCACTTTATCCTGTACTGTAATTCACTGCAAGGTATCCTGTAGAGTTACTGCAATATTTCTGAGCTGTGTGAAAACGAAATTTCGTTCTGTATGCACTCTGTGTATACAAAATGACAATAAAGTAAGTCTAAGTCTAAGTCTAAGTGATACTTTCTTAGATTTTCATTGGTTGGGACAGGGTTGGGGCGACAAACGGGGGCTCCAATAAAGAATCACGAACCGAATCTAATTCTGCAATTGACTTTCCATTTAACAGCTAGAGCTTGCAGAAAACTTGTCGTGAACTGATAAAAACAATAGAGAGCTGTCAGTTAAAACAATTGAAAGAATAATAAAAGGTAAATTAACAAAGAATGGGGCAAAATGTGTCAACTGTTTCAAGGTTGCTAAAGTTTGGAGTAAATCAAAACAAAATGCTCAAGTTGTAAAAGGGGAAACATCCAGGTAAACCATTAATGCGTCAGATCAGAAAACCCAAAGCAATTTGCTTTAAAAACTAAAAATCCACACACAAAAAAAGGAAACGAAAACAAAACAAAAGACAAATGGGAGGAAACAAGAGTCAGTGTGTGTGAGAACCTGTGAAAAAAAACATCCAAAGGACAAGAAACCAGACCAGTGTTCTGACATCTAAACAGAAGAAATAAAGGTGCCACTGGGCTAAGAAGAAGAAGCAGACTTGAATGAGAGATGTTGGGATTAAAAGCGGGATTCAAGCATTAATCCTCAATCTGCACTGGCCAATTAGATGATGCTGGAATGTTTGTTTGATGACATCCCAGTGAAACATCACATGATGACCAAATGCTGCAGCTAATTTCCACGTTGAGGCATGGTTTGGGACTGCATGTAAAGGAGCATCATTACCTCCATCTACAGGAGATAAAGAGGTGATATTTTTTCCTGGTTTCAGCAATCTAAAGTAGGTTTTCTAAGGAATATGGCATTTTTCAGCTTGATAATGCCTTAGTCCACCAACTTTTCTTCAGGAAAGGCATATCAACTTAGTAATATGACGAGCTAACAGAACTGAAAGAAATTAAGCACGACACTACATCAACCTGCAGAGCTTATCTGTCAGCTGATGTACAACAATGCTGAGACCCGAGAAGCTGCAACAAAGCAGTGATTGGGATGTTTTTAATGTGTGATTCATATCTAGTAAAAAGCTGCAAACCGAGTGATTGGCAGGACGGGTAGAAAGAAAGAAAGCTAAATACAGAACGTAAAACAGCATCTGACCGCTTCAGTACGTCGGGATGCTTTGTTAGAATGGACTTTGTAAAGTACCTTGAGATGACATATGCTGTGAGTTAGAGCTATATATAAATAAACTAAATCAAGTTGAATTTTTAATGGCTGCGTGTTTTTACTTTCTGGCCCTGTAGGGGCACTTATTGTGCTAAGCTGTTCAAATTTACAAGTTCAGGTCAAAATACTTAATTTCAGCCACATTCTGTGGACTCATCTAAGCCTCAAGGCAAGTTTATGTGTAGAGTACATTTCAGCAACAAGACAATTCAAAGTGCTGTGCATGAACAGAACATAATAAAAGAGAACATAGAGAGAACATCTGTTAGCTGTGACATCATCAGGGGAGCCAGATCATCCTCTATTACCATCTAACATAGAAAGTACTCCTGGGTCAATGTGAGCTTCTGTGCTTTCTGTGTCTCTGCTCTGTCTTCTCTAAGCCCCAGTGGGTGGAGGCAGATGAGCGTTCACACTGAGCCTGGTTCTGGTTCTGCTGGAGGTTCTCCTCCCTGTTAAAGGGGAGTTTTCCTCTCCACTGTCGCCTCATGCATGTTCAGTATGAGGGATTGCCCATAGACTTTGGAAAGTGCCTTGACATGACATGTTTCATGAGTTGGCGCTATATAAATAAAATTGAATTGAATTGAATTGAATTGAATTGAATTGAATTGAATTGAAAGCACATTGCAGTGGGAAAGTAGCAGGTCAAGATAAAAGACAAGTTAACATTAACATTTAAAGGCAATTTTAAACAAATAGGTTTTTAACCTTGATTTAAAGGAACTCCGGGTTTTAGCATTTTTACAGTCTTCTGGTAGTTTGTTCCAGATAAGTGGAGCATAAAAACTAAATGCTGCTTCTCCGTGTTTGGTTCTGGGTTTGCAGAGTAAACTGTAAAAAAATGTCAGTAAAATTCACTTGAAATGAATGTAAAATGATGACATAAAAAAACATGTAAACTGAAAAACAATAAAACCCTGTTTAATTAAAAGTAATGTTTAGTTAATGTACTAAACAAGACTGTTCATTTTACTGCAACTTGATGTCAAAATAATCAAATTTCTTTGTAAAAGAAAGTAAAGTAAACAGTAAAACAAAAAGCACCCAAATATAGTTTAAAAATATTGTAATTTTTAATTATACAGAAAAAAAGCTTTTATTTTACACATTACTATCTCAAGGTCCACTGAACATGTGAAAATACAGCACCTAGGAATATTAATATTTGGAAAATGATAATTTTGAGATGAGGGGTAAAAAATATGTATTTTGACTTAAATGTGTGCTTTTGTTTAACAATGCAAGCTGTTACTTATGACCAGTGCCATGACTACACTTTTTTTAATCATAATTTATGAACTTAAAAGTATCAATCAGGGTGCGCTGGTGGCGCAGGGGTAGCGCTTGGGGCCTCAGTCCATGGTTCAGTTGATTCTAGCCTGTGGTCCTTTGCTGCATGTCTTCTCCCTCTCTCAAATGAAGAAAATACCGACACATCTATGCATTGATTTCTTCTAAACATTAATGCATAGTTATGTTGTTGTTTTTTATTATCTGAGCTTGAGGGAGCATGTAGATATTGAGTAGGAGGGAACCCAAGATGGACTCTTGGGGAACCCCATTGAGCATTTTTTCCCTTTAAGTAGGATTTAAACCAGTGGAGAGCTGTACCAGAAAGGCTGACCCAGTTCTCCAGGCGCTCTAACAGGATGGAGTGATCGACGGTGCCGAATGCTGAATTAAGGTCCAATAGAACCAGCACTGTGGTTCTTCCACAGTCTGTATTTATAAGGATGTCATTAAACACCTTGATAAGGGCGGTCTCTGTACTGTGGTGAGGAAACCTGACTGGAAAACATCAAAGCGGCTGGTCAGGGGCGGATCCAGGATTTTTCAAAGGGGGGTGCGCACCTCAGGGTCATGGGGTCAAGGGTCATGGGGTCAAGACAATGTGAGGCTAAACGACCAAAGAATGCCATCTTTATTCTTTCACACTACCCTAATTATTCATCTAAGGATTTTTTAATTGATAATAATTTTAATGGATGAACATAAGTGGAATTAGCATGATTACCTTATTGTAATTGAAAATGGGTTTTTAAGTCAAAATCTCGTGCTTTTTACAGCATGCACAAGGTTAAAAAGTAGTTTGAAGAAAAAATTATCCTTATCAACAATTAATCAAACAAAGATTTTCTTTATTTCCAGAAATGATATGTATACAGAAAATTAAATAAAAAGACCCAAGGACTAAAGAACAGTTTGGTATGGTTCAAGTGACAAAAGAGTTTTAAAAATATACATGTATTTTAACAATATATTTTAACCATATAAACTATATTAAGAAAAAAAATACTTAGAAAGACCCAAGGACTTAAGAACAGTTTGGTATAGTTCAAGTGACAAAGGATTTTTTAACACATTTTAACAAGATAAACCATGTTGAGAATTTTTTTTTAAAGTAAGTTAAACCAATGAACATGTACGGTGAAGTTAAGCCATAAGCCTATAATAGAACTGTGAGACTTGACAAAGAATATTGCTCTCTTCTACAACACCTTCAACTTTATGATGATGATGATAATGGGTTTATGAATGTCAACCCTCTAGGATGCTTCTGGGCAAATGTGTGTATGATTTTGTTGATGTCTAAATGAATGTCCTTGTGGACATACATAAGTAGCAAAGCCACAAACCTTTCCTGTCCCATTGTTGACCTCAGCATGTTTTTCAAGGAAAAGGGTTAATCCAACAGTAGATCTTATATTATATGGGCATAAATTGAAACAGGTAAATATCGTAAGGTACCTCGGCGTATGGTTTGATGAAAAACTTTCATTTAAGATACATATACAGAAGATCATTGATAAATGTAAAAAAGGTATTAATATTTTGAGATGTTTGTCAGGGAATGACTGGGGGGCAACTAGTACATCTTTGAAAAGAATATATGATGTTTTAATTCGATATGTGTTGGACTATGGATGTATCGTTTATAAGTCAGCTGCAAATTCTTTGTTATTAGATTTAGATAGAATCCAAGCCAAAGCGCTTAGAATATGTTGTGGTGCTTTTAGAACATCTCTAATTCCTGCTCTTCAGGTGATTACTAGAGTAATGCCACTGGACTTAAGGAGAATGAAACTGTCAATACATTACTGGTTAAATTTATAAGGACATGAGGAAAATCACCCTACTAAACAGATATTCAGAGAATGTTGGGAATATGGCCATCACATAAGGAGTTTTGGATGGGAAGGAAATATTTATGCAGAGTATTCTGGTATAAGTAATATAGCATACTGTAATTACATCTAAAATTGCTCCATGGTTTTTTTGAAATGTCAACAGTAAATTTAGAAACCAAAAAAATAGAACAGTCCTGTGGAGGTTTGTATCAAATTATGCAGCAGTATTTAGTTATAAGGTATAAAAATATGACACAAATATATACAGATGCATCAAAACAGGAAAATGGTAAAACAGGAGTAGCAGTATATATTCTGAAAGAAAAAATTTCTATAAAAAGAAGAACAACAGATAATTTATCAATTTTTTCAGCAGAGATGTTGGCAATTATTATGGCATTACAATGGGTGCTGGAGGTGAAGCATAGAAATGTAGTTATCTGTTCAGATTCATTGTCTTGCCTGACTAGTTTTAAAAGTGGAAAATCTGAAAGCCGTCAAGATCTTCTAGATGAAGTCAGTTATTTAATATATGGTATAAAGCAACAAAAAATAAGTATTCGATTTACATGGGTTCCAGCACATAAAGGAATTTTAGGAAATGAAAAAGTAGATAAATTAGCTAAAGAAGCAGTTAAGGCAAGAGAAATTGAATATGATGTCCCGCTAAGTAGAAAAGAAATAAAAGTAATTATTAAAGATAAAATAAATAATATATGGCAGGAGAGATGGAATTTAGAAGAAAAAGGAAGACATTTATATAAAATACAGAAAGATATTATCATAAGATATAATAGTATAATGAATAGAAGAGAGGAAATATAGATAAACAGGTTGAGGATAGGGCATACTAGTTTAAGTACTGGTTTAAAAATAATAGGGAAACATCCAACAGGTAATTGTTCTTATTGTGGAGAAATCGAAGAAGTAGAACATGTTTTGATTTATTGTAGAAAATATATAAAAGAGAGGAAAGAACTGGAAAGGGTATTGGGGAGTTCAGTAAAGATGGCTGATTTATTAGGGAAGCATCAATCAGATAAAATATTTAAAGCACTTATTAAATATTTAAAAGATACAGAGTTAGCTGGGAGGATTTAGTGTGTATGTGTGTGTGAGTGTGTAAGTATAGATATAATTTAGTTTCATTAAGATATAAAGATATATAGGAAAATATATTTCTAAATTACATCTCCGTCCAGCTGATGGCGGTAATGCACACAGGATGTAAACTGCCAGAAAACACAACAGAAGAAGAAGAAGAAGAAGAAGAAGAAGAAGAAGAAGAAGTAGTAGAAGAAGAACATGCTCGTCACTGCGCGCTATTATCCAACATGGCGACGACCGGTGCGGCAGAGAGTGATTATTTAGCGATAGTGATGGAGTTTCATGGATTTATCATCATCATCTGAGAGCGATTTGGATTATATAGAAGACTTTCTTGACAGCAACCTGATTTTTGACAAAATCCAGCCATACCAGTTTGAGGCAAGGAGACCAAAAAGGAATGATGTGAGTTGAATCTGTCTGCTGCGGCAGCGGTCTCCTTATTTTTTAGATGTTTTTTCCACTTTTACCCGATGTATTGCAACATCAAACTGCCATGCACGTAGGCATTATTTCTTCAACAATAGCTCTAGAAAATTTCAATGGTGAAGTCCTCTGGGAATCTGAAATAATTGTTGTTTATCACACCTGTGTGAGCGCAGTGCCTCTGCTAAGAAACAACACAGGATGTGACGTCAGGCCGCCATTACTGCCCATATTTGGGCACTAAATGCCGCCGCCAGTATCGGTGATTGCGACGACAATTTATGCCGCGCCGGCGTCACAGTGCGTTCTAAATGACAGGTACTGGCTTTTAATCGTAATTCTATGAAGGATGTTTAAAATTTCGGGCTCTTTAAAAAATACTTTTGGTCTCCAAAAGGGGGGTGCGCGCGCCCCCTGCGCCACCGCCTGAATCCGCGGCAGCCTGGTCGTAGTTAAGAAGGTGTTTAATTGTTGAAATACAGCTTTTTCAATGATCTTACTGATAAAGGGGAGGTTTGAGATGGGCCTGTAGTTCTGGAGTAGAAGTTTGTCTAAATTATTCTTTTTCAGCAGTGGTTTGATAATTGCTGTTTTTAGGGACTGGGGGAAAACACCTGACAGAAGGGACGTGTTTATTATCTGGGTCAAATCAGACGCTATGACAGGTAAAACTTTTTTAAAGAAACCTGTGGGTAGAACATCAAGGCAGCTGGAGGAGGAACTTAGCTGCTGAATGATCTCCTCTAAGCTTTTGTAGTTTATTTGGCTGAATTGGGACATTTTGTCAAGATCCTCTAATCTTTTATATTTTCTCAGTCAAGAAGTTAGCAAATTTATTGCAGGCCCTGGTGGAGTGGAGTTCAGACGACACAGTCACAGGAGGATTTGTTAACCTTTAGACTGTGGCAAATAAGGCTCGAGCATTATCACTGTATTTACTGATTATCTCAGAGAAGAAAGATTTCCCCAAAAGTCATCATTTTCTGTAATAAGTTTCAGGAACAATGTCATAAAACTGGGATTTTGCATTATTATTGACTACTTTCGGCTGCATTAGCTGATATGCAAATGTTGTCATAACCTTTTTTCTTGTTTTTTATTCTTCCTTTGCTTGTTTTGTTCCTCTTCGAGTTTCATTATGTTGTTTTTTTTCTGCCGTTCCCAGCCCTGCCCCTTACTTTCTAACCTTCTCTCTTTGTTTCAATCCTGTCCTATATTCCTTCTCTTTTCCTCAGCCCCTTCCCCCAGTTTTCCCACCCCTGTACTGGATCGAGATCAGCTTGTCCTGGCAACTACTAGCGGCGGCGCCTCTGTCCCGGCAACGAGCCCGTCGTCAGGGCTGCTGACCTCTGACCTCATCACAGCTGCTCATCCATTGCATGTCCTCTCAATCCCAATCCTCTGCTTCTTGCACGTTCCCGTGACCAGGAGGGTCACACATGGGAGCCGGCGCTGCACTGAAGTAAATCACTTTCGTTTTTGTCCCCTGCCCAGTTCTCCAAAGGAGGAGGAGGAGAAGTTATGGAAGAATAGGAGAAGAAAAGGGAGGATAAATGTGCAAAGGAGAAACAGAGGGAAGGGAGAGAAGGGAACAAGAAAGAAAGAAACAAAAAGCAACACAAGAACATGGGAAAAAGTACTGACGGGGGAAGATTTCATGGAAGATATACAAAAGGAACAAATATATGCCTGAAAGATATATATAGGGGAAAACCAAAAAAAGGATCAAAAGTGAGGGAATTATTAGAGAGGGATGCAAGAGGGAAATAATAAAGAAAATGGCAGAAGGACTGACAAAATGAAAAATAAAGGGGACAAAAATGTACGAAAAAGTATCTGTTTACAGGGCAGAAACTAAAGGCAAAACAGCATAAACCACAGAAGAAGAAAAAACAATAGCTCAAAGGGTGATCACAGAAAACAAAAAGATAAATGATGAAATAAAACACAGAAAGCAGCAAAGAGGAATGGACTTAAATGGAAATAACAGACAGCATAAAGCAACAGTCTATGTTGTCTCGGTTTATCTAAAAAAAAGCCGTGTTTCGAAGGATGAATAAATAACCTTCCCTCTTTTGATCCATTTAATGAGAAGCTTTTTTTATTTAGAGAAGAGTAGCCATTAATTATATCCTGCAATTAGTTTTTGTCTTTTGCTGCTCAGTAATTTTTTGATTTAAAATCACAAAGAGCATGTTTTAGCTGAATAATTTTACTTATTTTTTTTCTTTCAGCTTGTTCCATTTGTTGCTTTGATTCTCATACAGGTTTCCTGTATATCATTAGTTTTATGGACCAGGGGTCGTTGCAGAGTGTTACACATCAATGTTGAAATGTTTTTTAAGTAAAAACAGAGGCAAGGCCACTGCTTGTGTGCCATTTATGTACTGTGCGATTAAACTGGCACACAAAGTCTTCTTTGACAGTAAGTTAAAAACACGCCGGCTTGATGATATTTGTCCACTCAATCCTGTAAAACCTCAGATTTTGAGGAAATCCTTTGCCCACTGTTGGCTTCTGATGAACACAAAATCTTCAATTCAATTCAGTATACTTATGTAGCACCAATTCATAACATGTCATCTCAATGCACTTTACAACGTCAGATCTATCAAATCATCAATCAGGCGGACTGGTTGAAAAGTTTTCAAATAGAAGATAGATAGGAAAAACACGCAAGGCTATGTATGTCCCATTTCAGCTACTGTAACCAAAAATGGTAACACAGCATGGCGTCTTCCATTGGGTGCACCACCACCTATGTATTTATAAACTACTAATGCTAAGCTATGAGAGGACTTTCATTTTCGATGCAATTGTTATTAGACTTTGGCAGTATGTTTTTATAAAATCATCACTTGATTTTTGCTAATTAAAAGCCAAAATTAGTTACATACTGTCCCTTCAACAGAACAAAGTTTTCCCTGTTGCAATAAAAGTTGGATGTTTTTTTTCAGTAGTAGTACTGTGCTTTATAAATCACATTAATTGTTGTTCTTTGAATTAACCATACAACAAATATTTTCCTAGAAATTCACAAAAAGTTTTCTGTTTAAGGACGAGCGTATAGCCACAGTGGAGAGGAAAATACCTCTTAAACCTCCAGCAGAACTAGAAGCAGACTCAATGTGAGCTCCCATGTGCCTCGATCACATTATAGGCTATCAGGCAGATTTCATTCCGGTTACTGGCCAATCCAAAAGGCATGCTTGGACTCACTGTGGGAAGCCGGCACAGTCTTTGGTCAGAACTGGCTGGTATTTGGAACACATTGTTCTACCCAGCTCACACTAAGGGTTTATTCACACCTGCCATGTTTATTCTGCTTTACACAGACCAAAGTATTCCCCCCTAGGGTTAGGTCACACAACTTCCACTTTGTGAGGTGATCACGGTCCTCTTCCAAACACATTCTGGTGATGATGAGGAGCAGAGTTTGTATTGTAAACACCAAGGAAACTTATGGAACATGGGGAACAGCAGAGTAACGGGAGGAACCAGCAAAGACCAATGAAAACCAGTGAGCTTACATGCTGAGGTGAGAGTTGAGAATGACATTAGCTATGTTTACACGGACAAAAGTAATCGGAATAATGGGCCGATTGGAATAAAAAAGCGTCATGTAAACAAGACAATCAGAATATTGTGATCGGATTAAGCTCAATCGGAATTAAATTGTGATCTGAATGAGAGGGGTGGTTTATGTTGATTGATATTCAGATCAACGTTCATATAAAAATGCTTGTCAGGCTCAGGTTAACTGACCCAAGTGCACATGTGCGGCTGACGTAAACGTGACGTTTTTCCATGTTTCCCAAAGTGCTTCTTCTTCTGTGTTTTTTTTCTATATGGGAATTCATAACTGCACATGTAAGAGTGGTGCGATTCAGAAAAAATCCAGGTGCATATAAACGCACATTATGATCGGATTAATCGAACTGTGCAATTCAATTATTTAATTTGAATAGCTAATGAATGCAGGTGAATGGGGGAGGAGGGGGCAACACTGATTAAAGATGACAAAAATAAAAATAAAACACAAGCACAAGAAATAAGTAAGAAACTAAACTCAAATGATGGAATTCATCGAACAACAATGAATACAAAGAAAAAGAATTGAAAGTTGTAAGACCTTTAACATAGAAATAAACAAGAATATGATCAAATCACAAAACCAAAACTGAAATATGTGAAACACGAAAGGGGTTTACTCCAGAAGACAGAATGGTAAAAATGAATGAAAATGCAAAGCATCGGTTTTACGCCGTGCCCATCAATGCCACCAAGGTTTTTCACCTTTTCTTGGGTTTTCTTTTGTAAATGTCTGCTCCTCATTACACATGATCTACTCTGGTGGCTTTGAGGCTCTACGCATCTTCAAGGCTTTATGCCTGCGCCATGCATCTGAGGTTTTTATTTACTTCGCAAAGCATTAAATAACGTCTCACTGCAGGAATAAAGTAAAAAAAAATGAATTGCTGAAAATTCTGTTGGACTCTGAACTGTTTGAGGAGCTACATTCCTATTCTTTCTTGAGTAGCTCTACTTCCTGTTTCTATGCCGCTGTGCTGCGATTGGTCGGATGCCATATGATGTCGCTCTTTACACATTGTCAGGCTGACAAGTTGAAGCAAGCTGCTCTTCACAAAAACAACAACAACAGCTGCGCTTCGCTTACTCAACATCTGAAGCAGTTAGGTAACTGTGTTCTGGTTTGAGAAGAAAATAAAATGATAGTGTGAGTTTAGCTGTGTGTCCTGGTTCCAGGTGCTGTCCTCAGGGTAACCTGAGCTGAACTTTATTAATAAATAATGAAGCAGTCAGCTCAGAAGTCGGACACAGACAGCTTTTTCTGCTAGCCGTCCCCTGAAGAACACGTCCAGACTTCCAAAAACAGGCTACCGGAACCAGAAAACAGCGTTTTCATAGACTGTCTGGCCTTCTATTCATTCAGGATTTAGTTTCAGGACAGTTTTTGTTTTTTTTATCTAGTCGTGTGAAGAACCTCACTGATCATGAATCCTGAATAGTAAGTTTCCCTCTCTGAATGCATTGCGTTACTGTTTAAACCAGGTGAACATTTTCATCTGCTACCCTATAGATGAGATCAGGAACAGGCGATGTGGACAATTACATTTTTCTTAGCTTCTTGTGTTTTTACTTTGCTGGTATTCTTTAAGCATAGACCTACACATATAACATTCATTTAATATGTTTAATTACGCAATCTTTAGGCGTTGTAGACATTTTTAACATTAATTGTGATTGCAATTATTTAATTAAGTAGTTTTTATCCAAAGTTGATCTGACTGTAAGTTCACCGTCAGACCATCAGAGCCCCTCTCACTGATGGGTATTGTAGTTTGTGTTCCAACAAAACTAAAGCTGAAAATTTGCTTTTGTTCTGCTACATTCAAGCAAAGCTGAAACCTGATAAAATTGTTTTATTTAAAACTTTTGCAAGGGTCTCGCAAAACTATTAAAAACTAACCCGTAAATTATTTCTGTATTTCCTAGTGTCATGAATTCAAACTTTAAAGTTGCGATTTTGTTTTATAGACACGTAATGCATAATTGTGAGGTGGATGAACAATTTCCCTTTGGGATTAATAAAGTATTCTTGAATTTAATTGAATTGAATTGGACTAAAGATGGCCTTTGACATTTATACTTTATACTGATCGTCCTGAGTTTTGTGTAGAACCGCCTTTTGCTGCAGTTAGAGCCCTAAGTCTTTTCTGGTATCTTTCCACTAGCTTTGCATGTAAACATAAAAAATGTCTACTTGCCTTTGCAAAAAGAGCTAATTCTCAGTCAGATTGAACACGGAGGATCTCTGAACATCATTTTCCGACCTTGCCACAGACTTTTATTTTATTAAGGTCAGAGCTGTGGCTAGGCCATTCTATTAAGTAAATTTCTTTCAATCAAAGCCCTTGTTACTTTCATTGTATGTTTTGGGTCCTGTTGGAAAGTCATCCTCCACTCCAGTTTTAAATTACAACAAAATGTAACAACAACAGCTAGTCTTGCCCCTTTTCCTGACAGAGCCTCATTGAGAGGATTCTTGCTGCCATCTGACCTACGTCTGAAGAAGGTTTGATCTTCTCCGCGCTCCCAGCTGAAAGGGTTTCCTTGTATGTTTTGCCTGTTTTAAGGAAAATGTCTCAACCAGATCCAGAACTTTGCTTGTCTTGACCCAGGGCAGGACTTTAGGGTCCAGTTCTGATTAAACTTTAATGTTTTTAACTGATGGTCTCAAGCACCCCCTGATACATGGTCCATGGTGGATATTATTATGGTTATCTGCAGCAGATCCTCCCCCAACCATGACACTTTTATCTCTGTGCATCAAATGCTTTATTTGCGATCTTTCTCTGCCCTCTCTGTGAGCACCTCTAGTCTGGTCTCCCTATAAAAATGACTAACGCTTCACGAATTTGCGCGGATGGATGGGAAATCGGGAGGAATATAAATCTGTCTCCAGAGCAGTGCTGGGACTTGAGTCTATGATCAAAACTTAGTGGAGCTAGATATTTAATTTTACTTTAGATTATATAAAATGATACCCAGTTTTAGCCTTTATTTAACCTTTATGTGAACATCTTTTTGTTGTATTATTATCATCAGTTTCTGGTAAATAAAGTTCACGTCAACGTGTGTGTCTGAATTTGTCTTTATGGCTACATTGTATTAGACTGGTGTGGTTATATGTTTCTGGACAGGAGGTGGATCTGTCTGTCATGTAAAGCATATCGAGATAGAAATGTGTTCAAAATAAGCAAAATTATATTAAATCTTACATCTGTTTTTACTTTTGTTTTAATGTTGCCTGTTTACTTGCCGTGTCTCCTCAGTGATTACCTCTTTAAGCTTCTTCTCATTGGTGACTCTGGAGTTGGAAAGTCGTGTCTGTTGCTGCGCTTTGCGGTAAGGACGGTTCGGTCTCACTGAAAAGGATAAAAAGTTCCCGATCACGCTGGCTATTGAAACTCTAAAACTCTTCTACTTGATCCAGGACGACACGTACACCGAGAGCTACATCTCCACCATCGGAGTTGACTTCAAGATCAGGACCATCGACATGGATGGGAAGACGGTGAAGCTGCAGATTGTGAGTTTAAAAGTTTCCTGTGAAGCTCATTCAGGTGATCTGTTAAGACAAAAATAAAATCCTTTCAGGTCAAACGGATTAAAAAAATGAATCAGTTAAAATGAACTGCCTGGTTAACCCTTTTTTGTGTGTGTGTGAACTCCCTCAGTGGGACACCGCAGGTCAAGAGAGGTTCCGGACAATCACCTCCAGCTACTACAGAGGAGCGCACGGTATCATCATTGTCTACGATGTCACCGAGCAGGTCAGTGTGTTTTTATCTTGTCCCCGTTAAGTGAAAGTGGAGGGTTTAAATATTAACATTGGAGCCCCGCCTGCTTCCTCAGGAGTCCTTCAACAACGTGAAGCAGTGGCTGGACGAGATAGAGCGCTACGCCTGTGAGAACGTCTCCAGGCTGCTGGTGGGAAACAAATCGGACCTGGTCAGTAAGAAAGTGGTGGATGCTGCCACAGCTCAGGTAACAGGAGGCGATTAACTTAATTTTAGACAAAAAAACAAACATTTTTAACTCTTCAGCTACTTTTACTGCACTGTCCACTCTTACTAGGAACCCTGGTTATTGTGGCAGCTGCATAATACAATAATAAAGTTAAGAACAAAATCCCCAGTGCCACAATAACAGATGGTTTTGTACATCATACGTCACTCCTTTTTTAATTTGGTCGGATTGCATGGAAAGTTTTGATAAGTAATTAATGAACACCTCATCAGATTTGGTTCCAGACTGTTTTATTTTCTGCATGGAGTTTGCATGTTCTCCCTATGCATGGCTGGGTTCTCCCTGGGTACTCCGGCTTCATCCCTCAGTCCAAAATCATGACTCTGAGTGTGGTTTGTGCATGGTTGCTCGTCCTGTGCGTTTCTCTGTCGCCCTGTGATGGACCGGCGACCTGTGCAGGGTGCACCCCCCGCCTCTCCAGAGCTAGTAACAGGTACCAGCTCACCATTCCCTTAACCCTTGTGACCCTGCATGGATGAGCGGGTATGGATGATGGACGGATGGACAAATATCTGTTGTCCTGATGCCCATTTCTCAAGATAAGACTTCCTGCTTTTTATGCACTGCAAAAACAGAACTTGAAATAAGTAAAATGTTCTTAAAATTGGTGTATTTTCCTTAATTTGAGCAGGTAAATAAGATGATCTGCCAATAGAATAAGATTTTTGCCCTTAAAATAGGAACAACTCATCTCCATCATCTTATTTCAAGTGCAGGATGTCTAATTATCTTATTTTAGGCGTCAAAATACTCATTCCATTGGCAAATAATCTTATTTACCTGCTCAAATCAAGGACAAATACACTAACTTTAAAAACATTTTACTTATTTTTAGATCCGTTTTTGCAGTGTGCACCTGTGCCTCCTGCCAGAGGGCATGAAGGTGAACAGGTGCTGTCCAAGGTGTAAAGGGTCAGCAGTGAATTTCCTTCCTCTTCTCAGACATCAATGTCTTCCAGGTGGAGTAAGAACTGTTTTGTGCTGTTTTTATGCCATTCTGCAGGTTTTTTCCCCCTGTAATGTGAGTTTGGGTGGGAGTTTGATCCCCTCCAAGGCTCACTGCCAGAGAGCTGTGCTGAAGAGCGCCATCTTGTGGTCACCAAGTCTCCTTAACACCAATTACCATCTACATTATTGTTTCAGAGGCACGAAGGCCTTTTCTGTCCTGCCATAACAAACACAAGGAGGAGTTTGCTGAACGCTGCTGGGACTTTGTCTACAACTGTTTGCATTTGTCAGATGAGATCAAGATTCGGCAAATATTACAGGCGGATCAGAAGTTAGACAAAGAATGATTATTATGGATGGTGGAGATTCTGTCATGCAGTCAGCCTATTTCTTCTCTGACAGTTCTGGAAACCTTGAAGTCTCTTCAGGCCAGACATAAGGCCAAAGATTAAAGGCAAAAGATAGAAAAGCTCTTTCGGTCTCTTTAGGTGCTTTGGGTCTGTTGTTTTATTGTTATCCCTCTAAACGTGCAACACGCCTCACTGCAAAAACAGATCTAAAAATAAGTAAAATATTCTTAAAGTTAGTGTATTTATCCTTGATTTGAGCAGGTAAATAATATTATCTGCCAATGGAATGAGTATTTTGACCCCTAAAATAAGATATTTAGACATCCTGCACTTGAAATAAGATGATGGAGATGAGTTGTTACTATTTTAAGTGCAAACATCTTATTCCACTGGCAAATCATCTTATTTACCTGCTCAAATCAAGGACAAATACCTTCATTTTAAAGAATATTTTACTTATTTCTAGTTCTGTTTTTGCAGTGCTCAATGCGCTTTCATCAGCTGCAGTCCTTAACATCTCAACTTGTTTTCGTTCTGTATGCACTCTGTACATAACCTGACTCGACCAGATGGATTTGCTCCGCATATCCATCTGGAAACCTTCCGTTGAAGTAATTTTGGGAAGGGGCGAAAATACTGGTTAGCTGATTGGCCTATGTTGGTGATAGACGGGCCAAATGAACCAATCAGAACAACGAAGCATATAACGTACTAACAGCGACGACGAACACACAACCACAAGCTCTTGCTGAAACCAGTCGGGAGAAGAGCAAAAACATATTTTCCTCTGAGAAAAGCCTCCAGAGCAGTGTTTTGCTCTTCTTTCAGTGAAGAAATACTCTGTAATTCCGATAAAACTTGCTCGATAGCCATGCTAACGCTAGTTTCATCGGCTGAAGCCGCCATGTTCTTTAGACTGAACTGTCGCGCTTCTCGTTGCGTCACACCTCAACCCGCCTCAAAGCCAACGCTGATTGGACGTTCGTTTGGTGAACGGCTCCAAATTTTCTTTAACGGAAAGTAGCCAGACTGATCTGCGAGTGAAACCTTGAAAGCTCGCGAGATCAGGATGGTCTCACGAGGCTACTCTGTACATACAAGATGACAAATAAAGATGTCTAAGTCATGTCTAAGTCTAACTCTAAGTGTGTCCCACCATCAGGATCTGGCTTCGTCTCTGAAGATCCCTTTCCTGGAGACCAGCGCCAGGAGCTCCGACAACGTGGAGAAGGCCTTCCTCACCATGGCCTCTGAGATCCACAAGCGGCTGGCCAGCGAGGGAGGGGGCATGCAGGGTGAGTCGGCACAGGCCAGAGGTCAGACCACCAAGATCAACAGCGCCCCCGTGTGGCTCGGTGGGGACAAACAGACACCGCAGGCCAGTAACTGCTGCTGAGGCACAACGATGCACCTTTAACGCGTCCACAGGACTTACCTCCAGATTGCAACTGTGTCCCCGATGCACCTACTGTCTTGTTTACTGTTAAAATCAACACCTAAATGTCGGGACTTTGGAATATCTTTAGCTTGATTAGAAAATATTTTTAAAGAATATTTATTGTGACATTATGGCTTTATATGAAAATGGGGGGAAAGTAAATGAACAGGGGTGCTTTATTTTTTAATTACAATAAATGCTACAAGTTAAACCAAGGATCTGTTATGTAAAATGACTACTAATAAAAAATAATGTTTGAAAAAAAATCAGAAAGGGATTGAAGTTGTTTAAGCTTTTACTTAAAGGGGATAACATTATGTTTCAATGTGGTTATACGTCATCATATCTGTCAGATGGTTTTGATTTTATTTGCTGTTCCAGTCTTTGTTGTGTTTTAATTTGTTTATTTCTGTCAATAAAGAAATCAATCAAAATCAGCTAAAGTCAGTAAATACGTTACCAGGTAAATCCCCTGTTTGTTGGATAATAGAGACAAAGGTATCACAACTTTGACTTTTATGTGCGATAAGAAATTTTTGATAATTTGACTCTAAATTAACACCAGACAGAAATGTTTGTGACAAAATAATGTATTAAAATCAGTGATTGCCTCTTTCTATATAGCAGTGTTATCAACCCATCCTAACAAATTACCTAAAATTACATTTGTTGAACACTATTATTTGTGAGAAATAAAGGATTTGCTGTGATCAGGCAATCACAACAGGAAGAGGAATAATGATGAACGCCGTTCAGGAACGGTTCAAGCAGTTTGAGG
Source organism: Fundulus heteroclitus (assembly GCF_011125445.2). Classification (NCBI taxonomy): domain Eukaryota; kingdom Metazoa; phylum Chordata; class Actinopteri; order Cyprinodontiformes; family Fundulidae; genus Fundulus; species Fundulus heteroclitus. The sequence goes on along the minus strand of NC_046378.1, from coordinate 38,360,311 downwards.
CGTTGACTCTTCCTCCAAATCCCCCAATCTCAATAGAATTGAGTGTGTGGGATGTAATGGACCACAAAGTCCAAAACTTACAGGACTTAAGGATCTGCTGCCAACAGCTTGGCATCATATCCCACAGCAAACTGTCAAAGATCTAGTAGACTTCACATCTCAACGGATCAAGACTGTTTAGGTTGCAAAAAGGTGACCAACACACTATAAAAAAGATGGTCTTAAGGTTATACCTGATAACTATTAAGGGATAATTCAAGATTTGTAAAGGGGGTTTTTTAAAAAATATGGCAACAAGATATTATTTAGCTTTCAGAGGTAGCTCTGTGTTTCATTAAGCATCAGTTGCTCCCATAGTCTGAAGCTAATGGTTAGTCTGAGAAGGGCTAAGATCAAAGTGGACCCCTGTCAGCTTAAAATTGTTCCAAACTCAACAGCATCATAGTGGTTTAAGCAAAAACCTGTTAATAAACCTTTACACTGCCCATACATTTCCATGGAACAGTTGGTTATGTAGAAGGCTGTAATTATTTATGCAGGAAAAGGAAGTAGAACATGCAAACTGGCAAAGCGTCTCCACTACGTGTAACTCATAAATAAAGTAAATAATGTTTACTTAAAGCAGTTTATGTCTTTGCTTTCCAAACTGCTTTACTTTTACATTAGACCACATATTCTGACCGGAAACTCTCCACTTTTGCTATACTTAGCATCCAACCCCCAGTTATCGTGTCTACCTTTATTATCAGCTTCTCTGTAATCTATGCAATGGTAGATGATGATTCAAAGTTTTATAAAATAGTTTTTACGACAAATTTTATTGCATGGTGTATGGTGTTTCCTTGTAGGTCGAAGTTGCTTTGAAGTCCAGTTCAGTCTTGGCCTGTCAATGTTCAGAGAAAAAGAAGGAAAACTGAACAAAAGGGAAAGATAACATTAAGAACATTTTAAATTAAATAAATCCAGTAAATAAAACGTGAAATAGCAGGATTTTATAATCTGTGGACAAAACCCCACTTCTGGGAGATGGTTCCATCTAGTGGACACTTAGTGAACTACATAAAGTTGTCTGTGTACCCGTGTTTTTAATAAAATGTTTTATTCATTTGTGAAATTAATGACTGAATCATTCCAGAAAAAACACGAATGTTTAGACCGGCTTCAACAAACTACATATTTGCAATCGATAAGAAAGGTGCACCTGAATTCATGGCTGTTGACGTCACTCATGTGTACCATGTGTGCAAAATAAAATCAACTTTTACCTGTAATGCTTCTGAGTCCTTCTTCCTTTTTAAATCCTAAAAAACATGTAGCAGCTTTCATTTGATGCCAATTTCATTTCCTGAAAAGACAAGCCCGAAACACTGAGCTATATTATGCACTGGAGTGCTGATTTTGCCGAAAAACTGAAGTCACTGGCCGCCATCTTGCTACTCCCTACTCTCACAGAATCCCATAGGATTTGGTTGCAACATCAAGCAGTTTTCTGGCTGTGTGAAAACGTTTCTACAGTCTACAGTCAGTGGATGTACTAACACAATCAACTACTAGGAAATTAGCTGCTGAAATATTTTATATGTTATTCATGTAAAAAATAAAAAAAATAAAAATAAATAAATATATATATATATATATATATATATATATATATATATATATATATATATATATATATATATATATATATATATATATATATGTGTGTATATATATATAGCATTTATAAATATATAAATAACAATATACAAAAACGTATATTTACATATATATACATATATTTAATATGAATAACATGTAAAATATTTCTGCAGTGATGCTCATTGGCCCGAAACGGCTAAAAAAACTAAATTTCCCAGAGTTCACTTGTGCAGAACGTCACCGGAAGTTGGACGGTTTACTATAAAAGCATTTCCGCATCCTTCCCGGGTCCTTTCCTGTCTACGGCCTTTCGGAAGATGGCGGTGCAAATCTCCAAGAAGAGGAAGGTTAGCGGCATTTTATCTCCTTTTTACTCGTCCAGACAGCGGGTTTCTGTTTAAATGGGCCCACGCCGGGTCGGGCAGAATATTTCCCTGCCGGTTCCGCTCTCAGCTGGATCCGTCCGGCTCTGATCCGGAGAGGATTGATCCAGATACCGCGGCGGTGTTGCGCCCTCCTCATTTACAGCGCTGGCATGGCCGCGGGTAACCGTTAAAGTAGCTCCCGGTTTCAGGCTGAAACATGTCAGTCCGGGCGGTTTAACTCGCGTCTCTAAAGGACAAGTTAGTCAAACTTAAAAATGGCGTCTAAATTGCAAAATAATAAAGGTAAAAGGGGTTTCTGATCGGTACACCGTTTGTGACGTTTTGGCTGATTATATACAGGCACCACTGTTTAAATAAATAACCGAATGCAGAATAACGCCATTCAGCTTACGTCAGATAGTTTAGCGCAATGCAACGTTTGTATTAACATATTAAACTGCAGACGTTTGCCAGCCACATCTTACGTTTGTTAGGGCTAACTTTTAGCGCTTATTTGTTGTAATGCGTTGATACTGACTGATTTAACCAAAGTAGTTCCCCTACTGTTACTGTGTTTTCATGTTTCTGCTGTATTTTTAGACTAGGTGCTGAAATATTGCAAAGATAAGGTCTTTAATAGTCTAGGTCATAATTCTGTTTATGAAAGATGAGTTGTAATATTTTGGAGGGCTAATGTGAGGTTAGTCTGCACCAATTAAACATCTTGAAGTTTTGGAAAATAACTCAAAAGATGCTTCAGGTACTTTCTGTGACATAGTCCTACGCTAACGTCGTTTAAATTAGGTTTTTAATGTTAGAATATGGCATTTCATTATTGGGTTTTGGTTGACGAAGATGGACAAGTGGTGTTGTTGCTGATATATTTATGCAATTCAAAATTGACCTTTACATAAAGTGTTTCCAGTGATAAATCAGAAGTTAGTTGCAGGTAAATTTCTTGATGCTTCGGGAGCATTTCTGTTTAAATTCTAGTAAAAGAGTAAAGGTCCGGGGCTCTGTAGACAGTTTAGTCGTTTTATTGACATTAGCTTGCAGATACTATAACTGAATTTCATGTAATTCTGTATCTGGTGTAGTTTGACTTATTTTAATTGCATAAATTAAAAACAAATGTCTTGTTTTCTGTTAGTTTGTCGCAGACGGCATCTTCAAGGCCGAGTTGAACGAGTTCCTGACTCGTGAGCTGGCTGAGGATGGCTACTCCGGTGTGGAGGTGCGCGTGACCCCAACCAGGACTGAGATCATCATCCTGGCCACAAGGTGAGGCGTCTCTGATTTCTCCTGTCATTTCTATGTCTCAGTTCATACTTTAAGACAATAGTAGGTCAGTTAGGTGACCATGCTGATCACCAGCCAGCTAACCAGGGAGAAATTTACTGCTACGCCCGCCTGGTTCGCTGTCTGGGCTCAAGCGGCTCACTCAGGATGTGATTGAGCTGACAGGCGGGTCATGTTTTTACTTTATGCAGACCCCTGGATGTTTGGTTGCTCATAACTAAATCACAACCCTGAACGTCTTTCTCTGTTTGCAGGACCCAGAATGTTCTGGGGGAGAAGGGCCGTCGGATCAGAGAGCTGACTGCCGTGGTCCAGAAGCGCTTTGGCTTCCCTGAGGGCAGCGTGGAGGTAGGCCGACTGGCAAAGTCTTCGCTCGGATCAGTGGTGCCCAAGACGAGAGCTTGAGAGCTGCTATCCTGCTTTGTTATAAATTAAAATCCCTTCTCCAGCACACCTGAGTCAGAGGACTGAATGGCCTCATCAGCAGGCGGTCGCTCAGCCCTGCAGACGAGCCTTTGACTTAGGTGGGTTGGAGAAGGGATGCTGGTGGAGTTTGAATAGAAATGTTTGCGTTCATTCAGTATGAGCCTGACTTGTTGGCAGGACAGTTTCCCCTTCTGTGATGATTCGATGACGAGACGGAGCAGGAGCTTATCTGGTTCCGGGGGCGACCGGTTCAGGACCACGTTCTGTGGTTCTGCTCCAGTTCCTCGGATCCACGGTTCCTTTTCTCGTGAAGACACCGAGGCATTTGTCTGAGAAGGGCAGAGATAGAGTTTTAGTCACAGAGCGCCTTTTGAACCATGAAGTTGAAACAAACGTGCATTTATTTTATTTTTTATTTAGCTGCTCCAAACTCCCCAGAGACTTTTTGGTTTTTTTCCTTTTTATTGGGTTTCACTTAAGTACATTTAAACTTTTTCTTCTTCCAGTTGTACGCTGAAAAGGTTGCCACTCGTGGTCTTTGTGCCATCGCCCAGGCTGAGTCTCTGCGCTACAAGCTGCTGGGAGGCCTGGCCGTGCGAAGGTAAGCAGTCGCTGCTCACAGCCTCACGGTTGCCTTCATCTAAGAGACGTACAGGAGGGGGGGGGGGGGGGGGGGCTGATCAGGAATACTCATGAAACAGATCAGCTGGAGCGTGAAAACAGAAGCTGGGTTTTGTGATTTAGCCCTGAGGAGTAAAGGAAACGTTAGAGCTGTAAAAATGTCGCTTAAACAGGTTTTATGATAAGAGCCGTGGCTTGGCAATAAATCGAGTTTAATTAATTAATTGGAGTTTTGGAAAGTCTTGATTTAATTTTGCCAATGAACTCATTGGGCTTCCACGGAAAGAACAGCAGCAATGGTGAATTTATGTTTAGGAAACTCTTATTGTTGAAATATTGAAAAGAGGAAACTTTTTTTTTTTTTTTACCATCAGAAGAGACTTTTTAACTTATTTTATTAAGTTTGATGTTACTCCAGTGAAGTGAAGCCGTTCTTAGGTCGTTGCATAAAACCACTAGCAGCAAACATTTAGTTATAGTTTCATTGTTTTCAACGGCAGGGCGGCCATCTTGTTTTACAAAGATGATTCCCAGCTTGGATTTAGTTGTTTCAGGTCCCAGACATAAGTTTTAAAATAACTTATTTTTATGAAACAATAAGTGTGGGGGGGGGGGGGATCGATTTTAATCAGATTTGGTTTAATAAAATCAGACTTTATTTTAAGCCATGTCACCCAGTCCTATATAGAACCATGATTAGAGTTTACAGCTTTATTTTGCCCGCCTCAGTTAAAGGCTGTGAAGTTATTAAACTTAAGATCCTCCATGGTGCTGCGGTTCCTGCTTACAGAAGACTTTCCAGATATTCCTCCACAGATAAAGGATGGAGCTGCGTGTGTTTAGGGAGCTTTAGCTGGAGCTCTGCTGCAGCTTTCTGGAACCCAGTTAGCCGGTTATGGAGCAGATAAAGCTGTTTAAATGCTTCGGTTCGCGTCCCTTCAGTGATGAGACGATGACGAGTCGGAACGGGTCTCTGTCTGGTTCTGGTGGCTGGTTCAGATTCACGTTCTGTGGTTCTGCTCCAGCTCACCAGAGCGGCGAGGCCTCTTCGGTTGAAGACATCGAGGCATTTGTCTGAGAAGGGCCGAATCGTCACTAAAGTTGTGATCTGGAAATTTGAGCAAATATGTTTAACATTTCAGGTTCTCCAATAAAAGGCCTGCTTGGCTAATTTAGGGTCATAAGTTTCTCTTTAGTTGGTATAAAACAGAATTCTTCATGTCCATATGAAGCTTTCCGCTGATTTATCTGCTTTAATCTTCCAGGGCGTGCTACGGTGTTCTGAGGTTCATCATGGAGAGCGGCGCTAAGGGCTGCGAGGTGGTGGTGTCCGGTAAGCTGAGGGGTCAGAGGGCAAAGTCCATGAAGTTTGTGGACGGCCTGATGATCCACAGCGGAGACCCCGTCAACTACTACGTCGACACGGCGGTGCGCCACGTCCTGCTGAGGCAGGGTGAGTACCGCTCCGCTTCATTAACTCTCTATAATCTTCTAATTTAAATTAGACTTGGTGACAGATGCAAAAAAAAACAAAAACTGAGCGTTGCTTCCTGTCGTCCTCAGGTGTGCTGGGCATCAAGGTGAAGATCATGCTGCCCTGGGACCCCAGCGGCAAGATCGGCCCCAAGAAGCCTCTGCCCGACCACGTCAGCATCGTGGAGCCCAAGGAGGAGGTCGTGCCCTCCATCCCCATGTCGGAGCAGAAGGGAGCCAAGCCGGATGTCCCCGTCATGCCCCAGGGAGGACCTGTGCCCACCGCATGAGAGGGTGAGCATCTGCAGGGGGGCGTTACGGTTAAACCACGCACCGAAGCAGGAAGTGTTTGTTTGCAGCTCTGACCGTTAGCCTTCTGCACCGCGAAAGAGCTGAACAGCTTTAACAGGTGCATTTTTAATTTATGCAGAAAGGTAAAGCTGCCTGGCAGCTTCAAGGCGTGTCTGAAATGATTCTGGTCAGGTGACCGAGAAATGGAGCAAACTACAGTAACATGGTGACAATTAACACGTTTACTGGCAGGGAAGCAATTAGAAAAAAAAACTTCAGTCTGATGAACAAAATTAGGAAATTAAATGTGTTCAATTCCTTCTTTCCTCCACTAGAGGGAGCTGTCAGTGGTAGATGTCACACTATTTAAGAACTATAGAAACAAAAGGAAGCAAGTAGTAATATTTAGAGATCTACCAATTAATAGACAAATGTGAGCTTGTCTCTATTGACGAGGTAAACACTGAAAATTTAGTTTTTTTTATCCCTTAACTGCATTAAAACAAGGACTCCCATTATATATGTTTAGATTATAAACACATCAACCAGCTGCATGACCCTTTTTACATACAATATAAATAAGATCATATCCTGTGATGCATAAATAATCTTTTTGTAAATCAGTCACTCAGACAAAAGTGGAATCTGTAGCTGTGTTTTTGTTACTTGGTTCAATCAAGAGCCTGATTTATCCTTAAGTAACAATAGTGAAATTCTGGTGAGACTTCAGCTCAGAATTTAAATACTGAGACACAAATGAAAAGGAAAAAAGAAGATTGAGCATTAATAGAGGAGACACTAAACAATGTAAAGACACCGGATGGAAAAACTAGATTTAAAGTTAAGCTGTATAGTATATAAAAAGACTAAGCAGAAGGGGAAAATACTGGACAATCTGTTAATTGATAATATGGCATATTCAGATAAACATGAATTGTTCAGATAAACAAATTGTTCCTGTTGAATGCATAAAACACTTCCTGCAAAGCTAAAAAGTGTGAGAATAGTCCTGATCAGCTGATAAAAATAAAATTGAATAAAAAAAGACTAGATTGCAGGCAGTTTGTAGAACAATGTAAATCATTGGGCTACTGCATGAATGTACCAAACACTTCCTGAGAAGCTAACGTGTTCAGAAAGACTTCAGCGAGCGAGAGACGGAGAAATGATTCCCATCGGATGGAGAGATATGAATACTGCAGAGTGAGAGGCAAATTTATCTGTTTAGCAGATTTCAGTACAGAGACGATGCAAATTGCTTTACATGATTAAAACATAGGAAAATAAAAACTGAATAAAAGCAAATTGGAATAAAATCGACAAAGATTTAAACCAAATAAAACCCGGGAAAATAGAAACTAAAAGCAAACATTAAAAACAGATGGACTACAAAGTTGAAGTAATGATGTTTCAGTAAAAACAGTTTAACTAGAACAAAGTTATTCCTAAACAAATGTGTTTTAATCTATATTTAAAGCAACTCTTTCAGCACTTTTACAGTTTTCTGGGAGTTTGTTCCAGATCAGTGGAGCATAGGAACTAAATGCTGCTTCTCCATGTCTGGTTCTGGTTCTGGTTCTGCAGAGCAGGCTGGAGCCAGAAGACCTGAGTGGTCTGGAGGGTTGATGCCCTGATAACAAGTCTGTGATGGATTTAGGTGCTAAGCCAGTAGCTCTGATGAAACTGCATATTTTATTTTAATGTTTGTGTCCCTTCATTGATGAGACGATGACGAGTCGGAACAGGTCTCTGTCTGGTTCTGGCTGCGACTGGTCCAGTCTCACGTTCTGTGGTTCTGATCCGGTCGTTCAGACCAGCGAGATCGTTTAAGTTGAAGACATCGAGGCATTTGTCTGAGAAGGGTTAGAGCACAAAACGGTCGCCGTGTGTCTAAAATCTGGGCGGTTCTGTTCAGAGCGGGCCGCTTTAACCTCTATGGTTCCAGATTATTGGGTTTTAACTAAACCGGCTTGTTTGGGTCCGGGTTTTTAATGCAGACCTTTTTTTTCTCTTTCAGGTTTTTAGCCGTTCTGCTGGATGGACTGAAGACCCTGGCATTTTTGTGTACAAAACAATAAAAGCTGGAAAACACACTTTTTGTCTCTGTTCCACAACTTTGTAAACTTCTCAGCTACGAAAATAAAGAAATAAATGAAGAGTCAAACTTCTAGCTTCATAAAGAGCCAGAAACCTTATAAATAATTTGAGGTGTTTCTGTGATAAATGTGTTAAAGTACAGCTGGACGGCTCTAAATGTGTGTATGAAGACATAAGACTGAACATGTGGGCGTGGCTGGAGATAAAGAGGTTTATGACTAAAACATCAAGTTTCTGCCCTGTCCAGCTGAATAAAACATGTTTTCAGCCCCTAATGTTACATGACCTATGGGGGAAAAACAAATTTTTAATATCAAACAATAGGAAATGCATTTTTAAAGAACCAGGGTTTTGTTTATAATTTAATGTTTTTAAAACTCAAAAAGGGCGTTGGATACATTTTCTTCTATTGGGTGTTTAATAAAATAGAAATGTAGAAAATAAACACAACTTTAAAAGTACGTTTTACTTTTGGTGTAATTCTGTAGACAAAATAATGCAGTTATTCCTAAAAAAAAAAACTGCAAAAAGTTTTTTTTAGCCAAAGCTCCTTGGAGGCTCTGGAGCTGCAGGTTGCAGACAGCTGGTCTGACTGCAGGAGATGAATGTTCACACCAGGGAGCAGTTGGGGACATTTATCAAACAGAAGTACAGTAGATTTAAAGATTTTAAATACTTTCTCAAAGAATTGTTGACATGCATTTAGTTTGTGGTTATTTTTAGTCAGAAGCCTGAACAATGAGGTCACAGCCATGTAGGATATTTGTGTTTTTTCTTTGCGCCATTAAAAAGTGACATATCAAACGTTTTTGAGTAAAGGGGGAAAAAAAGAAGATTGCATTAATGGTAAAATACAAGCTGCAGTATTTCCCCCTTCATAAGAGAAATGTGGGAATAAATAAATAAATGGAAGAAGCGCTGAGAAGAGGACTATTGGGAAAACAGGATGTAATTTTTATATTTGATAACAATAATCTTTAACTGATCTTACCTGGAGAGGCTGCAGGAAGAACCCAGGACCTTGTTGCTGCAGGTAAAAGCAAGATATACAATCAAAACAATAATGCATATTTTGTTCACTAAATTTTCTGTATCCGCCAGGTAATAACAATCCACTTTTACTAAGAGTATAGAAACATCAGAGGTTTACATGTTACACTTCTATAATATACATTAAGATAATACACTTATAGAAAAGATAATTTTACGTGACATACCAATCTTGATCTTTTTGGTGAAATATAGTACTGCGTTTTGTTTATTATTTAGGCATACATTAAGTCTGACAGTAAACTCGTCAATAATCCATTTAAAAAAATAGAACTCTGTAACTTTATATGTAATATAAATAGGAATATTTAAGTCAGCTAATATTTAAAATAATTGCCATAATGGATAAACGCAAGTAAAAAAAAAAAAAAGATTTAGAGTGAGGCGTCTTCTCCATGCGTCAACGCTTCTGGTTAGATCCGGGTTAAGCCACGCCCCCTGAGATCTACCTGTTCAGCTCCTCGGTCTCACCTGGACGTTCAGCAGGACGCAAGATGAGTCTACCGGACTACAAATCAACCGGCAAACAAGCCTCATCTGCGATATCAGTAAGAAAACAAATGTCCGTCGCGCTGGTTTGGGGTGAAGCTGGAGGCTGACGGGAAGTCTCACCTGTCAGAGAAACAGAATGGAGGCTCAGATCTGAGGCGCAGGCGGCGCTCAAAAGATTTGTGCGCAAAACTTAAGGTTGCATAAATTTTATTTTTATATTTCTACCCCTAAAACTAGCATTTCCTGGGAAGTTATTCACTGGGCCGCCGATTCAAAGTTAAGATCTAACCGGAGAACGTTTGAAATCAGTTAAGAAACAAGTCTGTCGACTATTTTCGGCTTGAGTACAACTCCAGCACGTCTAGAATAAAGAAATAAGGGGAAACCAAATTACCAAAAAGTTAAACGTTGGTTGCTTAAGCTTGAAGCCTGCACTGGTTCAAAAGCCTGATACTGTTAACCCGTTTAAACAACTAAACATCTCCATAGAAGTGAAGCCTTGTCGTGTTGGTCACAGCTCCATGGATGCTTTGCGACATTTAGGAGCAATAACAACCCAAACAACCGAAGAAAGTTAAAATCCGACTAGGATTTACTTAGTTACACATTTTTACGTTTAGTAACATCATTTAAAAACATCGTTACTCTGGAGTAAAACTTCTGGCTACTCTAACTTAGCAAAAAGTAGTATACCTGAAGTAAATTTTATTAAGTATAAGTTTAGAAAGTATGCTTCGAACCATGTACTTTTAGTGGACTTGAAGTATTACTATTATAAAACTTCTTTGAACTAAATTGGGACTTTTTTTTCTTTTTTTTTAGTTTAGAAAAGCATAGGGGAGATTTTATATAGAGATATTGCAACTGTCCCCGGTCTCCCCTACTTAATGTATGCTGTTCCGAGATCATTTTAAGTTTACTAAATTATACATTAAAGTGTTCAAGAAGTACGCTAATCTACTGTATATAGGGTCCTACTAGAAGTTTACAAAGTATACTTGTGGTTCACATTTTAGTTTATTGAAGTATATTAAGTGTCCCACCAGTATACTCTTCAATATCCTGCCGCCAATGTACTAGTTATATACTGCTAGTCCATATTTTAGTTTAATTAAGTACACATTCAAGACTGACTCAAACTGCAATTATATTTTAGTTCTATGGAGAATAACGGACATGTTTTAACCCCGTTTCAGAAAAAAATGGCAGATCTACTCTGAGTAGTTCTGCCTCACGCTGTCATATTCAGGTTTTCTGTTTCACAACAGGTGATTTCCATCAGGTGACTAAACTCAGCAGGTGAGTCCGAGCGTGAAAACAGACCTCATCAATGGAGCGCAGATAACGCGATTCACCATGGCAACGGCAGGAAACAGGAAGTGCGCATTTTCCCGCGTGTGCGAGAGATAGTTAAATTAGGGCATATGGAGAATATAATTAATTACCAAAAAATGAATTAACATAAATAACAAAAAAGAAACAACACTGTTGCTGCAGAAAAAGCGAATTAGTGGCAGAGAATTGCTGAAAAGTCAATGCATGAGTGATATGAGTGTTATTTGACGGAGAATTAAAGCTGTGTTCTCACATTACGCTCATTCAACACCCAAAAAAAGGAGGGCGCATTGATTAAGTGTCTACGTGTAACCTGACGGGTATAAAAAGGACGTGGCAGCAAATCAAGATGAAGTATGAAAATTCAGTTATTCTTAAGTTTAACGTTAACCAACTAAAGCATTAATTGGCAATAATCAACATTTGCAATTAATGATGAGATGGAGTAATTGAAATAACTGATATGTTCATTCATCTTTTTTGCCAGAATTTATCTTCACCCATCCATTTAAAATTTGTTAACACTGATTTTCTTGTGGATGTATAATTTGTGCCAACCCCACTTTATACTGATCATATAGGCTACATTTATATTTTAAGTTGAAGTAAATATGATGTTATTTAAATAAAGAAATGTGCCGTAGCCCTAACGGGGCTGTGGGGAAAAAAATATGAATGGAAACTAATATATCTGAATGGAAAATCAGAGCTGTAAGGCTCAAAATTTGATACAGAATAAATTATTGCTTTCATTCTGTGTAGTTATTTTTATTAATCTTGTGGGTCTCTGATATGAAACATATTTAAACTCGACTATAACTGAGTGCAACAGTAACATTCCTGACATACAGCTGCCTCTGAAAGATTTTCTGCATCTCCTAAGTTATTAAAAAGCTGCTGTTGGCATAAAAAAGGAGTAGCACAAATAAATCGTTGAGAACTGAGAGCGTCCCTCGTTGTGTTAGAAAAGCGATGTGCGGCTGAGAATATTTGTATATTTGCGCTCCAGCATACAGGCTCCTCCAGAAAAGGACTCTCCTTTCCCGACACTTCCATGTGCAGATCTCAGCTAAAAAGGAAGCTGCCACAGAGTTTGGCTGACTAGGCGGTGTGGAAGAGAGAGATTTCATAGTTGAGTATAATTTCTCTTTACAAATTCCTAAGTTTCAGTTACAGCTACTTTGCCTTGTAAATAAACAAAATAAAATAAGTTAGGGCCATTAACCGTACAAGAACACCCCCCCTCTGTGGTGCAGAGAGAGGCCGATAATTCGGCCGACACAGAAATAAATGTTTAAAAGGTTTATCGAATTAACTGGTGCAGCTGAAACAGGAACAAACTCTGGAACCACTGTGGGCGACAAAACAGGGTTAGTGGTCGAGAACTACTCGGTGTGATTGTGAGAGCCCTGATTAAAAGCCACTAACCTTCTCAGATGCTGGGAGTTTGCACTGGCTCTGACTGAATAATCCAATCGAGTTAGATCCGGCTAGAGAATCCGATGGGGGGAAAGACAGGCAGGAGAAACCATGAGACAGGTTGATAACTGGCAGGCAAACAGGGAACGCTGGTTGGTTTACTCACACAGTGGCTTTCAAGAATCTGGCAGTTACACACTGGAAGAGGATGTTAGTGCACATTGGGTATGCTTCAAGTACACACAGTTTCTAGTATGCAATTCTTTTTGGGGGATTATATGGAGCGAAGCTATTTATGTCACTTATAACGTGCTTTAACACTGATTATCACAGAGAAATACTCATCCAGTCCTCTTTGTGGAAAAAGAGCACCATCATTTTCATGAGTGCTATTGTGGTGTTTTTTTTTTTGTTTCTTTTTTTGTTTTGTTTTTTAGGGGATGGGGGGTCAGAAATTGATTATATTTGAATTAATTTTAAATAGAAAATGGATCTTGCATATGATTAATTCCAGTTAAATGCGCCATCATATTAAATTAGTTCGGAGCTTGCTACATGCACCGTAGCTAGGTCTGTGTGTCTGCATGTAGCTAAAGATGTACGTTAGTGGCATAGTCAGTGAACAAATCATCAGTTAACTTGATATGTACATTTACTTAATTCTTATTTTTCCTCTTTTTATAAGGAGTTAGTGTTGACCAACAAGGAAAACTAATTGTCTGTCCACTTTTTGGTGCTGTTTCATGTTCTACACTGCAAGCCTTCTCACTATATAAAAAAAAAAAAAAAAAAAAAAAAATCAATCGTAATTAAAAGCACATTTAAGTCGTACGCCGTCTCTTAAAACTTCTTAAAATCAGCATGAATCCAGATCTCCATCTTCAAGACACTGAATTTATTCTCATTAATCAACTTTTTTTTTTTTATGTAGTTTGTTTTGTAGCCGACCACTGACATATTTCAGCAGTAACAGAATATTTAAGATATTTATTCTGTGTCTGATAGTTAAAAACTCTTTGGTCTGTGTGATGCTCCTCTCCCCAGCAATCTCCCGTGGTCCAGCTGAATGTCGGCGGCCACCTCTTCAGCACCACACTGAGCACGCTCAGGAAACACCCAGACTCCAAGGTGGCGGAGCTGTTCGCCGCCCAGTCCAAACTCTGCACCGACGCCCAGGGACGCTTCTTCATCGACCGCGACGGTTCCCACTTTGGAGCCGTTCTGGAGTTCCTGAGGTCGGGGAAGCTGCCCACGGAGAAGATCCAGGAGGTCCGAGCCTTCAGCCTCACATCTGACAGGCAGGCCTGCCCAAGAGGTTTTAAAACTCACTTTTTTTTTCACGTTTGTGTGTGCAGGTTTATAAGGAGGCGGTCCACTACAACATCACCCCGCTGATCAAACGACTGGAGGAGACGCCTGAGCTGTTTGGAGAGCTGGTGGGGAGGCAGCAGTTCCTCTGCAGAGTCCCTCACTACAAAGAAAACATCGAGGTCAGCTGCGCCCTGATTTTAGCGGCTTCTCTGTTCAGTTTCTGCTGCTGCAAATTAGAGGCCACAATGTTTCAGCTTTATCTCCAGCAAATGATTATCAAAGTGGGAACTTTTATAAATCAAGCTCCCCCAACAGTCTGAGCTGCTACGGAAGAGGATTAGGGCCATTAAAAAAAAAAAAGTCTATTCAATTCTGACATTTTTTTCTCAGAATTCTGAGACTTTTTTTTTTTAATGGCCCTAATCCTCTTCCGTAGACCTGCTGATCCGATATTCTAACTTCTTTATTTTTGATAGGAATATAACTTAATAAGGAGAAAAATAGGCTAAAGGCTCTTTAAGCTGCAGTAGTATGAGCGGATGGCCCCAACCTTAAAAAGTGCATTAAAGTATGTGCTGTTATTTATAATTTATAATAATAATAATACATTTTATTTAAATGGCCCCTTTCTGGACACTCAAGGTCACTGTACAAAAGGATAAAAAAAAACACAATGTCAGAAACAAAGTCAAAACAAAAAACATTTAAAAAATACAGAGGCTGGGAGAGGGAAATTGATATTTAAAGAGAATAGCCTAGCTAAATTAAATGATATTTACTTAATATAAAAGTATCAGAGCATTTGTACTTATTTATTTGGTTTTTGAATAGAGGCGAAAAGCCCATACAGTATCTGGGGCAAAAAGCATGTAAGGACTGATAATAAAATAAATCAGTGACAGGTTAGCAAGAAGCCCCTAGAAATGTTGCATCTTTCTTTCAGGTTCTGATCCGTATTGCCAGAGCAGAAGCCGTGGCCACGCGCCACTCCACCATCTTCATCTGCGTCCTGCAGACGGAGGAGGACTTGGGCTTCTACGACAACGCCATAAACAGCCTGGAGGCGGACAAGGAGTCTGTGGTGACGTTCGGGCCGTGGAAGGCGGCGCCGTCCGTCAGAGACCTCCTGGACTGTGTGAGGATGGACATCCAGAGCCGCGGCTACAAAGTGAGCATCGAGCCCCACGTCCCCGAGCGCAGCTTCCTGTCCAAGAGCTACAACTTCTTCTACAAGCTCACCTTCACCTGGTGGTGATGAGACGCCTGCTCGCGTGTTATAAACAAAACTTTCTGTGGGTTACGATTAAAGGGTTGCACTTCTGTTAAACCAAAGATAATGAGCTACACCTTCTGGTTCCCATCCAGGAGAATGTTTAAATGAAATGCAATACGCAGGGGTTTGCATTTTCTTTCATGTAGGCAACGTTCGTCAGAAGCGTTTGATGTCCCTGGTCGTCTTAACATCAGGCCTACAGTCATTCCCTTCAAAACGTGGTTGACGTCACGCAAGCGTTCGTGTTTTATAGAACATTTTCACAGCTTTCGGAGGGGGTTTCACTGTCTCCGGACAACACTGCGTCAAACTCATGACATTGGGCAACCGTCAACGCGCAGAAGAAACGAAATGTGTGAAGAGGCGAAACATGAACCAGCATCCTGGCAAAAGCAGAGCAAGCCGCCCAAGAGTCGGCCATGTAACATTTAAAAGGCCATGAAACCACATCCTGTGACTTTCTTTTTCATACAGAATCTGCTGGTTGTCACACAAAACCACCAAGATTCCTGGCCGTGGAGGCTTTGCTCTAGAATAGAAATTTATGTAATCTATGTCGTGTATCTGGGGGGAAAAGAAAAATGTATTCACAGAATCTGAATTTGATGCTGATTCAAACTTTTTGGTCAAAGCAATAAATGCGTCACAGTGTCTCCTTTGCATCAGACTGAAAACATCTGATCTCACTTTATAGAAACAGCCGTGAACAGCTGAACAATGTCTCTGATTGGTGCGTTGACCATAAAAGACCAGTTTACAGCAGACCCCTTGACTTAAAAGAAGAGAGTAAGCGTCATAATGAAAGTTGCACTTTCAAGTCAAAATGCATTGTGTGGAACAGACTCGATGAAATATGCTGACCGATCTGTATGATGACATGTTGGGAATTGGCACTATCCAAATAAAACTGGATATTGAGTTGAACATCCCAGGCTGAATGTGAAACACGACCCGCTGCAGGAGTTTTACTGCTGAGGCTCAACAGCCTCACTTTCAGAGCGTCTATAGATTCTTTCTTTAGTGAAACCTTGGCTGTTCTGGTTCTAATCTGACCCACTTTTTATTGGGTTTAAATTATGTAACCAGTGAATTTTCAATCCAAACATCTTTCTTTTTTCTTTTTTTCTTTTTGTGGCCCTGCTGACCTTTGTTTGAAAGTAGGCTGACAGGAAATAGTGTTGACAGAGGGGCAAGAGAAGCGGCAAAGGTCCACGAGGTTGCTCTGCAAGCTTGTCGAGGTGTTAAATATTTTACACAGCTTATTCAAAGTAGTGCATAGTGGAGCCGAACGATAATTCAGTAACAATATATATATATATATATATATATATATATATATATATATATATATATATATATATATATATAAAATCAAAGGGTCAATAAGAAGTTAAATCGGGATGATAGGCCAGAGTTCCTATTGCATTCTAGCCTATCATGTAGGTTATTACTACAGTTATTAAATCCTCTCAACCAATCACAACGCAGATCCAGGAACGCCCCGTCATCAAGCTCCGCCCCCTTCAAAGAGTTCAGAGAGCACGTGTTCTTTTTTTCTATTTTAAAAACTTGCAATTTTGGTAAAAAGTTGGTTGAATAAAGGGTTGAGTTTGAATTCAGTGTGTGTCTCTATCTTAAATATGTCGCTAAGCAACAGCATAAAATGGACAGGGCTGCACTTAAAATATGTTTTGAATTTTTTGATGATTATCGATATCAATCAATATGATTTCTATTTTATCGATATGCCTTTTTTTTTATATACATCGTCCAACCATAGTGCATAGGCGTGAATTAGAAGAAAAACTTATGCAAGGCACAAAATATTTATTTTAAAATCAGCCCCATTCAATCTGTACCTATTAAATAAAACCCAGCACAACCAATTTTACCCAGAAGTTGTCTAATTGGTAAATACAGACCACCTGTGTGTGATTTTATTCAGCATAAACTTGGGATGTCCAAAAATGTTTGACAAGTGGGCAAATTGGTAATTTCGGGGTTTTTTTTAATGCAGTATTTTACCCCAAAAAATAACGCACTGTATTTTTTTGTAGTAAAGTAATGTGTAAATCATTGTAGATCTAAAACAAAAGGCTTTTGCACATTTTTCTTAATAAAAGAATGATATCCAGTTTATAAATTTGGGCTACATTGAAAAAAATACATTTCATCAATTCTCAGCAATAAGAACAGGATTTAAGTTAATCTTTTGAGTCACGTTTGTTGTTTTTGGCCAAGTTAAAAAATAATAATTAAAAGCCGATTTGGCTGAACCAAACTCTGCTTTTAAGTAAAAGTCACTGGACAGACGTGGTCCTGTTTATATTAAAATAATAGCACAAATAGTGGGTTTATTAAGACATTTTAAGTGGTTGTTAATAATAAAGCCCTATTTTATTTAATTTTTTTTAAAAAGCCTATCTATCAATCACCTGCCCCAAATTTGTTTGATGATTGAATTGGAGTTGAGGGCGGCAACATAAAACCAACTGTTATGCAACTGCCTCAGAGGTCTGTTAAAAAACTTGAACAAATGTTATTTAATTATTACCAAGTAACATGCATTTCAATGGTGCGAAGTGCCATAAAATAATAACATCAACTAACGCATCAGATAGACTCAGAAGAAAAAAGAATCCTGATCCTAATCATCAAGTTTAGTTGTAAAACATACCAAACTTTAACTGCATGCATTAAGCACATAATGCAAACTTTCCAATACAACAGACTGTAACAATCCTGCAGAACTAACAGTAGAGCCTCGTAACACACATGGAAAACATGACAACATGCTGAAATACGAGGGAGAACATTGCAAACCAAATATTCTTTTTATTTCTTGTATTTGTCCATTTTTATTCATCCTCACTGGATCTTCTGAATATCGGCACAATGTCCACATAGAGCAGAATGGAGGTCAATTTTTTGTTCCTCCCTCAAAATAATGGGTCAAATAAAGTTTCCACTTTGCAGGCGTGGTACCTGCAACACACAGTGTTTTCACCACAATGTGTCACAATTACACTTCCTCGAAAAAAGGAAGAATAAAAAGGCCAGGGTTAGAAAAAGATGCAAAGGACTGCATTTCACACCTCAGACCAGAAGTGACACTTCTGTAACAATAACAAAAAGAGTAAAAAACACTGTACAAGAGTGGCCAGTTCTATTAGTGTCCTTTAAAGACATCGAGTAACTCTCCATAGGAAATCAAGGGACAACAACAAACACAGTTTTTATTTGTCTCTTTTACCGACATATTTGTCTGTTTCTCCTAAGAAAGCAGATAATCTAACATAAAATAATGAAGACAGATGTCGTGATCAACATAGCAACGTGGTCTTTTGTGGGAAAAATGTGAAATATGTAACATATAAAAACCAGATTCTCTTCTCTGAACTGCACAGTGTAGAAAAATCAATGTTGCAGGATTATATTTACTCATCATAAAGCCATTTAAGATAAGTCTGTAAAACCTCAGATGATGCAGTCAACCTAATGGTATCGCATGATGCAAAAAAAAAAAAAGCGACACCCATTGACCGAAGTATTGTCGTGGGATTTCAGGTGATAGAGAATCACAAAAATGTGCATGACTGAAAAGTACAAAAAAATATTATTATTAAAAAATTATTTTACATTCTAATTAAAAGCACATTTTAGAGCACCGTAGGACACTGTATAAATCCAACAATATATCAGCAATAAATCCTAATAATGATAATATTTTTTGAGGGAGGCCAGAGAGAAGAGAGTTAGTAGTCGATGCGGGATAATAACAAGGCTGTAGATAAGAACCGACGCACAGGGACGGGAAAGAGAGGGATGAAGGCAATTAATATTACATACATGAAAATATGCAGGTGGGACAGAAAACATCAGATATAATTACTCTGAGTTTTACACACCAATATTAACAATGATTAAAAGGGTGATCCTTTATGTAGAAGCTCAATCAGCCACGTTTGTGCACACAAACAAGGAATCTGACTTTGTTTTCAATGTACAGACAATTCAAATATACATGTAGATTTATAATTTGTATTGAAAAAAAAATGACTTTTTTATAAGAAGATTTGTATGCATACAATATAAAAGTAAAAGGTACAGTTTAAATTTTTTTTTCTGTTTTTGTGTGCAAATGTGCAATGCTGATTCCGGGCAGAGTAGCAGCAGGGGCCTCTGACTTTGAAGTATGACCTAAATGATTCTAAAGAGAGATGATTAGATCTAAAATGATCTAAATACAACAGAAAATAGACCTGAGCCAATATACAGAAGCCAAAGGCTGCAAAATGTCATCTCGCTTTCATGCAACCATTAAGAATCAAAGTGCTGATACTCAAATAAAGACGATCAAAACAAAATAAAGGTGGAAACCTCTTTCTCCAATCCAGTGAAGGGCTTCAACTTTGAGAAAATTAAGACTTTTGTTTCCAGTAAATGCAAAGGCATGAAAAATAAAAGGGGTCTGAGTTGAGATTTCTTTTTTTTATATAGCTTAATGACACTAAGTGAGTCTCTAGACTTTGATAAGGTGATCCGTTTCTTTAGTGCTGATGTAAAGAAAACACTAAGGGCGTCTGAACGTTTCACAGAAGATGCTGCCTCCCTCCTGATGATGCTTCAGGTTAACACAGGAAATTGAGAGCTTTCTCTCGAGTGTTTGTTGCAGAGTAGCTGAAAGGTAACCAGAGAGACGTTGCAAATCTGGCATCACAAGCACGATGGTTTTACAAATCTTAACCCGGGTCCTGCTGCTCTCCACTCTGCTCCAAACAGGTAGGATTCATCGTCTCATTTGGTCTGGTCTGGGTTGTTGTTTTAGGAGGTTTCTTCACTTCTTTATCATAGTAAAAGCTGAGGATATAGTATTTTCCACATAAATCAAATACATAGTGGCACTAAGACTTTGATTTTGCCCACATATTGACATTTAATCACAATGCTACTGATTCAACTTAGCCCACGCTGGTTCCACGGGATTTCAAAGCCAGATGCTGCTGCTAATTTATGCATCTGATAAACTGGTGCTTGCCAATTATAAGCAAAATAAACCGAGGCACAGCAAAAGGGGACAGCATTCAGTATTCCTTTTAGAGAGGTGCAAGTATCAATTATAACATCTGTTATTCGTTTAGAAAAATCTGCAGGATTCACAAGATGTGGTCCCTTCTTTGCTCATATTTTTATAAACCTTCCACTGCCTTGGAAGGTGCTCCTTTAGTGCCTATATGCAATTCACATCAGCTCATTGTTGGCACAAATGTCAAATTAAGACGGTGCTTTTAAGGATGCATCAGATGAAGGGACCGTAAAACAAATTTAATAAATATTAAAAGTAGGGTTTGAGTGTTTGTGAATTTTGCAGGCTCAAATATAAGTTTATACATACAATCCCTCTAATATCTGGATCACCGGTTGCAGAAAACCACATTTTCTGTGTAGCTATCAGCAAGCTTCTTGTATAGCTGTGACTGGATGGGTGACCACTGTTCTATCAGACAAAGGCAGAGTTCATTTGGCATTTATTTAAATTAAATTGTTTTCTGCAGCAATTTGGACTTTTTTAGGTCAATCGATACGTTTGTAACAGGATTGTTGTGGAAGCCGCTCCAGAAGCCCATAGCTGGTCAGCTTTTTTCTGCCCAAAAGCAATGTTTGATGTTGGATTAAGTTTTAACCTTTTAGTTGGTTGAGTTGAAACTGAAAAATTTGTTGTTAGTTTACATTAATGTTAAAATTGCTTTGCTGTGGATAGCGACATTGGTGTTCCTGCATATTCCTGTTTGTTTTATGCTTGAGCCTCGAGGGTTTCTAATGCACATGGCAGCTTATTTTAAGACACGTTTAATTAAGAATAAAGAACTCCTGGAGTCACTTTGGTTGGAGTAAAACTCCTGCCGTCTTGTGTGCAGGTGTGAGGAGTCTGAAGGATACCGTGTTCGTTTACAGCAGACTCAGAGGCGAGGCCCTGCTGCCCTGCACCAAACTGACCACGCCCGACTGCTCCGGCATCACCTGGACCTTCTTCAAAGGTGGCCAAGTGCGTTACACCGAGGAAATTATCGGCGGGCGGGTGAATTCAAACTCAGACAAATCCAGCAGAACAACCATCACGTCCAACTGCTCCCTCGTCCTCCGTGACCTCATCGTGGAAGACGCCGGTTCATACGTGTGCCTGGAGAACCAGATCGCAGTTAGTGACGTCTACCTGTCCCTCCTGAGCATCCGCTCGGCCTCGCCGATCACCGAGCTGCAGCCTGGAGGGATCCTCACAATGACCTGCATCCTCTTCACCTACTATGATGCAGGGAGCTGCAAGCCGTACTCCACCACCTTCAGGATCCACTGGCTGGACGAGGACGGAAAGCAGCTGCCCAAAGACCACCAAAGGTTCGCAGAACTGAAACACGTTATGTAGATAAATTACACACAAAACGATGTTTTACAGTCTTTATTTCTTTTCATCATCATCGTTTATTTGTGAAGCGCTTAAAAAACCCAAAGTGCTGCACAGGTAGGCCTACAACGGGAATAAAAACAATTAAATACAAAAGCAATGAGCAAAATACAAGGTTGACAGTATAGGTAATAAAATCTGCTGTAAAAAGCGAAGAAGGAACAAAGGTCCGATCTAATGGTCACGCTCTCTGGTGTTAAAACCGTGTTTAAAAAGAGACTTAAAATCATTTAAAGATCCAGCAGACGGCATACGGTTCCAGAGCCTATAGGACCTGCGGATGAAAATAATTCCCCGGTCACGAGACGATTTTTTTACTCCCAGATATGGAAAACATATAATTTCTTAAGGCATTTGGATATTAGATCAGATCAATAATAAAAAAAAAACATTTTAATGCAGCTACAGGTATGTGGGCCTAATAGAAAACAAGTGTTGTAGAAAAGTCAGTGCTAGTGGAATGGACCTGAATGGATAAAAGCTTCGTTTTATGTTTGTATTGGAGAGAAGAGCTTTTAACTTCCTTGATGCTTCCTTGGGAATTAAGAGGGAAAGGAGCTGCCAGGTACTGCTCATTAAAAGATAAGATGAGATAAAGTCCTTTAGCGTCCAACGATGGGGAACAGTAACAAAAACAGCGTTACACATTAAATTAGTAATGAAAAAAGAGCTAATCTAAACTAAAGTTAGTTCTAAAGTAACAGAGAATGAACTCATCAGAAAGGCTTAGACGAACGTTAAAAAAAGCATCTATTTCACTGACCAGCTTCACTGCAGCTACCTCTGTGTCAGCAGATTCAGTCTATATTTTTGCTCTGTTTGTGTGAAACCGTAAATTTCCTGTTGACGATCTAGTTTAGGTAGATCTTGCGCTGCCAGACAGACGGCCTCATAATTCACAGTGTTTCTGAGCCTCGGTCCTCTGGGCCCACAGCCATCAGTCCTTTTAAACGCCTCCTCCGCCTGCCGTAACCTGCCGTAACCTGCCGTGAAAACCGACAAATCGTCGAATCACTTCATTAAGGTTTGATGTCCCAGCTGACCACTCCACCACCGCAGTGCTTGACATGTTATAAAGGTGCTTGTGGTTGTGTTCTGGCTTTCTCTAACCACTTTAATGCCAAACGTCTTTGCTCTTTGTCACCTCCTCAAAAGCCATTGTTGCAAAATCCTTCAGGTTCAGTTTTGCAAACCATGTCTTCTTCTTATGTAATCTCTTTAGGGCCCTTTTAAACAAGCCAAACATGAACATGTTCTGTTCTATTTTACCACGCTGACTTAGGCGTTGACAGTGGTGGCTTCTGATATTGGCATTGAGTTTCATTTCCCGTGGTGCCCGTGACTCTTGTTGCTTTTTTTTCACACACTGTACACAGCGGTTCATCTCGTCTCCAAATGAAACTGAGAGTGGTCTCTGGTTCACAGCTTCAGATTTGATGCTAAAGGGATCTTTCTATGCTTCTTAAAGGGGCCTCGCCCTACTATGTATGCTTAATTAACTTTTTGCACGTTTCAGTACTTCCATTTGGTTTCTACTGCTTCTAGAAACAGTCCAAGCACTAAAAATAAACATCCAGCTTTTTTTGCCAGTAAGTGAGGTTTTTGTTGGTGTCTGGCAACCCAAGCGGAGCTCCGATCACTACAGCTGGTTTTGCTGCTGTACGCGCTGTACGATGGCTGTTCGGCGAGAGCATGATTAGGCGCAAGCTAATCCCTAACAACGGGTAACTGATTTAAATGTGTTTAAATGTGATTTAAAAAAAACTACCATTCAGCAACAGCTTGCTGCATCTTTGCTGGCTGTGCAGGAGGCTCCATGTATTCAGCTTCTGGGTGTGACTAAGGGTCAAAGATGCACGGTTGTACCGTTGTACATCTGTTTGCAGCCATTCTCACGTGTAAAAAGTGCGAGTGTAAACATTGAGTTGGAGGTGTAAAGTCCTAAAAAAAAGTGCATTCTTAACTGAGCTCAAAATGTGCGGATCTGAGAAAGTGAAATCTCATATTCTGAGAATTATTTTGTGCAGAAGATGTAATGAACATGTTGTGTACAGCCCATAGAACTTTGCTAACTTGTTTAGAAGGAAGCATAATAGGTCCTCTTTAAGTTAGTAAGTTTAACATGATTAGACTTGTCAAAATCCAGTAGGATTATTGTACATGAAACAACTTAATATGCAGTCTATTGTGCATTTTGTTCTCTGATTTGATAGGGTAATCATTTTAGTGTGATAATTAAATGAATACATTTAGTTTGTGGCACAGCTGTCTGCAGCGGTGTCTTGCAGAGAGAAGTTCCTGGTTTCTTAACCCGGCCCGGGTTCCTTTTGCATGTTGTTTGCATGTTCTCCCTGTACATGTGTGGTTTCTCCCTGGGTACTCCGTCCTTCCCTGGACTCTAAAACACACAACTGTTTGTTAGCTCTAAAGTGGATTTAGGCGTGCGTGCGCGTGGTTGTTTGTCCTGTTTGTTTCTGGGGGGGGGGGGGGGGGGGGGGGGGTAAATGGGGCCAGCATTTGGTGATTGCCTTCTTGCTTGCAATCAAAAAAATCTTTAGTAAATATTTGTCACTTGTGCTGAGTAATGGATGGGTAGTTTAGCTATATTTTAAGTTAATGTTAAGTTACGACAAGTTATTGTTTTTTTCTTTCAAGGTTTTATAAGGGAGTTTAATGAGTGTGTGGATCTATGTACTACCCCTGCCTTTAGAGTCTGGGTGTATATCCTGGAATATTGTACCTCACAGTAGAATGATGGACTGTTAAAAATGTTTTTGTAAATGGTCTTATAACTCTTCCCAGATTGACAGTTTGGAGCAGTTGCTTTTCTTCACTGCGGATGTTTTACCTACTTGTTAATGAGTTAACACACCTGTATCCCCCAGAGCAGCAAACTGCAAAACCTCCTACTTTTGAAGACAAGGAGTGTGAAGGTGAAGAATAGTTAAGTGCTTAGTTATGCAAAACCCGGCTAGAACCTTCCTTCTTATATCCTTATGAAGCAGTGAAGGTGTACTTGGTCATTCGGTGCTGCAGGGGCCAAAAACCGTTTTGAAACTGAGCACTACTGACCTTTGAACTATAAGAGCTCACCTTCATTCTATGTAAAATAAACATATGTTTGATGCTTTTTCCCCCCAATATTGTCTTTTTAAACCTATATAAATGCAAGTGTGATTAAAAAAGAATATAAATGAACTAAAGTAGAATTTTATATGCAGCTCCATCATATATCAGAGCTCTGATTACCCCGTATGTTCCTAACAGAGCACTTCGCTCTCAGACTGCAGGTCTGCTGGTGGTTCCTAGAGTCTCTAAAAGTAGAATGGGAGGCAGATCCTTTAGCTATCAGGCTCCTCTCCTGTGGAACCAACTCCCAGTTTTGGTCCGTGAGGCAGACACCCTATCTATTTTTAAGACTAATGTTAAAACTTTCCTTTCTGACAAAGTTTATAGTCAGAGTGGCTCATGTTACCCTGAGCTACCTCTATAGTTATGCTGCTATAGGCTTAGGCTGCTGGAGGACATCAGGGTCTATTTCTCTCACTCTGCTGAGTTCTCCTACTGCTCTCCAATCTGCATTGTTTGTTATTATTACAACTTTTAACTATTTGTTCTCTGTCATTTCTCTCTTCATAGAAGGTACACCTGGTCTGGCGTTCTGTTAGCTGTGACATCATCAGGGGAGGCAGATCATCCACTATTACCATCTAACATAGAAAGTACTCCTGGGTCAATGTGAGCTTCTGAGCTTTCTGTGTCTCTGCTCTGTCTTCTCTAACATAGAAAGTACTCCTGGGTCAATGTGAGCTTCTGAGCTTTCTGTGTCTCTGCTCTGTCTTCTCTAAGCCCCAGTGGGTGGAGGCAGATGAGCGTTCACACTGAGCCTGGTTCTGGTTCTGCTGGAGGTTCTCCTCCCTGTTAAAGGGGAGTTTTCCTCTCCACTGTCGCTTCATGCATGCTCAGTATGAGGGATTGCTGCAAAGCCATCAACAATGCAGACGACTGTCCACTGTGGCTCTACGCTCTTTCAGGAGGAGTGAATGCTGCTTGGAGAGACTTGATGCAACCTGCTGGGTTTCCTTAGAGAGGAAACTTTCTCACCAACCTGGAGGATCTGATGGAGTCTGACTTTGGAAAGAGCCTTGAGATGACATGTTTCATGAATTGGTGCTATATAAATAAAATTGAATTGAGCTCACTGGTGAGTTGTGCTATTTTTTAAACAGGCTCATGGTGCCACCTGTGGTCCTTTTAAGGCTACCTGTTGCTCACCAATGCGTTGATGACCCGTGCCACACAGACGTTTTGTGGCACTACTGGGCTTCATTTGACAGTAGGGTGACAGGAAATGGGTTGAGACAGGGGGGAAATTCCCCGGGCCAGGACGGCTCGAGGATTGAGGTCTCCGTACATGGGCCGCTGCGCTCTATCTACGTCACCATCGCACCCCACAGTCTTTTCATTTTGGTATCAACTCTGAAATCAGTGTGCTGTGGGTTTTGCAATTGATTTTTCCATTTGATAAGAACCAAACTATCTGTATTGTGTTCTGATACACAAATCCCAACTAATCAGAATCAACTTTACCAGCACAGATTGTGCGTACAGACAAATATAGTTTGGTTGATGGGCGTGCAGCGGGTAGCGCGACCCATATACAGAGGCCTTAGTCCTCGACGAGGTCAACCCGGGTTTGAATCCGACCCGCGGTCCTTTGCTGCATGTCTCTCCCTCTCTTCCACCCCCTTCCTGTCAGCCTACTTTCATAAAAGGCGAGCCACTAGAGCTGCGAAAAAGCCCCCCCCCCCAAAAAAAAAAATAAAAAAATAAATAAATAAATAAATAAATATATATATATATATATATATATATATATAGTTTGGTTGATTAAGTATAAATATAAAAACTGTAGAAAATAAAAGAAGTAATAATAAATGGAACAGTATGTATAGCTATATACAAATGTTTGTGATATGCTGTCTCTGTAGCGGCTCGTTATGTGAGGTCACCTAAAGCAAATACAGCATTCGATTGCAATGCAAATTGTAATTGACAAATAAAATTTGATTGATTGATTGATTGATTGATTGATTGATTGATTGAATGTTGGATGATACGATGTGAGCTTCTGCTCAGAATCAAGTTTAATTGCCAAGTAGGTTTGCACTTACAAGGAATTTGACTTGGTGTTGATGGTGCAGACAAAAAATAAGAATACAGTAAAATAAAAAAGTAAAAAGGATATATATACAGAAGCTATATACACTCAGTAAACTGTGCGTTAATGTAACGCTGAAACTTGTTAGTCCTGAACGGGGGAGAGAGACAGTGTCCAGAGCCGCCCGTGAGAACCTTATCATACAGAATGTAAAAAAAAAAAAAAAAAAAACTATAATCACATTTTCTCTGCACCGCTCTCTCTGCAGGTACAACCTGACTGAAAACACTCGCTGCAACATCACTCTGGTCACAAAGCTGCGAATGGAGGACAACAACAGGAAGTGGAGGTGTCAGGTGGACACCATGGAGGACAAAAAGGCGACATTTCTGGACTTCAAATCCTCCTTTTTGTTCCAAACAGACCAGACTGTACAGCCCTCGGTCACAGAGGACTGTCCTGCAGAACTGCCCATCAGCCGGATCGTTCTGTGCGTGCTTCTGCCGCTCATGGTGTGCGTCGTAGGATTCTTCACATGGAAATCAGACCAGAAGAGAGCGAAGACGTCAGCAGGTGTCATCGAGCTGCGGGACATTTACTGATTTCTCCCAACTGACTCGTTTATAAGCACCACATTCTTAGGACTCTCAGAACGCGGTTCTTTAGTTTCAGTGCGTCTCAAACTTTAAACAACTTCAGATGTTCACTGAAGCCTTTGCAGCAAATTAGCTGTAAAACACAGCAGGGATGCATGAAAGGCCGCCTAAAATGAGGAAAAAGGCTAATTGTCCAATGACAGCTGTTTCCCATAAACTGTGCTTCAGTTAGATTATTTAAATTGGCGCAAAGCAAAATGTTTGATTATTAAAAAGTTTGCCTTACATAAAAGATGCAGAGATTTCTTACTTTCTTTTCTCCATGCAGGTTTAATTTATTGAAAAAAAAAAGATTTTGTCATCTGCATGACATGTGGCATCATCTCGTCTTTATTTCTCATCTGAAACTTTCAGCAACCATCATTTCTTCTTTGGAACAGTTAGAATTTTATAAAAGTTTACTGAGAATGGTTATTTTGATGTATTTTTGTGGAAAGAAATTGCCGTGCCTAATTTGGTGTTTCACCATTAATGTTTAATTTTTTTGTCTACTACGTTGAAATTATTTTTCAGTGTTTATTACGATCAACAAAAGGGCTGCATTGCCTTGCAGAGGTTGTCCTACTCTACATCTCCCCTGCGTTTTGTCATGTTACAAACATAACATTTTATGTATTTCTTATTTAATCTGATAGAACAACACAATGTAAATAATGATTGTCAAGTGTAAAGAAAACAACACATAAATTTAAAAAATAAAAATCATAAAACGTGTGCTGTGCATTTATATTCAGATCCCCTTACTCTGATACCATTTAAAATAAAATCCAGCAAAGCAAATTTACTTTATCATTAAATTGAATCCCACTGTGGATAATTTAGTCTCAGTGTAACTTCAGCTGTTCTGTGAAGGCCTCACAGGTTTATTAGAGAACATCAGTGAACAAACAGCATCATGAAGAGGGTACACAGTAAATATGTGGTAGAAAAGGTGGTAAAAGTCTGATCATTTGAGACCAAAATTATAGATTTTTTGTCTGTTATTTGTGGCAGAACCCTGATTCAGGACATCACCCTGAAAACTTCATCCCAAACAATAAAACATGGTGGTGGCAACATTCTGCTGTGGTGGGCTTTTCTTCAGCAGGGACCGGATGGATGGAGCTAGAGAGGGATTCATCCTGGAAGAAAACTGAGGTGGAAGTTTACCTTAAAACTGTAAACATACACTCAGTGCTACAGTTAGAAAGGAAGGTACAAATTAGGAATCTGAGTCAAAACTTGAAAATTACCCTTTATAAATGCTTTTCCTCTGATCTAAGTGAGCTTCAGAAATTATGAAAGTACTAATGCCCGGCTATGTAAATCAACAATTAAATACACTACTAAAGAGACAAATTGTTGCTTAAATTTAGTTTTTATTGCAAAATTAAACACATTGTTTTTGCTTCCAGCTTGCTCAGTCCATCACTTGTAAGAACAAATGCAAGAACTTTTTGGAATTATTGGAAGATTTTAGATTATCAATAGTTCATTAAAGATTTTAAATAGTGACTAGTATGTAATGTTTTTGTTTGATTCAGTTAGTTTGATAATATTAGTTGATTTGGTGGGAATTTGTAAAGAAATAATTTGAAATTACGGGATTTTAAACCGAAGAAGCAATGATATTAATTGTCTTAAGACAACTTGATAAACAGGGTTTGGATATTTTTGCTGTAAACAGTAATAAAAAATAAAAAAAAAACATTTGCAAATCGTTAGGTATAAATTGAACACACACACACACACATATATATATATATATATATATATATATATATATATATATATATATATATATATATATATATATATATATATATGTGTGTGTGTGTGTGTGTGTGTGTGTGTGTGTGTGTTCAATATATATATATATATATATATATATATATATATATATATATATATATATATATATATATATATATATATATATATATATATATATATATATATATATTTACTTATACAAATACGATTGTAGCTATCCATCTTGTTTACACATGTAAAAGCGTAATTTACGAAAGGACACTGAACGCCACATTCACCTGGCGTCCTGGGCTCCTACGGGAAGCGTTAAGGGACAATTCGGTGTTGTTAGTGCGAAATATTAGCTTGCTGCTTTTCTTTGAACATGGCAGCGCATTTGAAAAAACGAGTTTATGAGGAATTTACCAGAGTTGTCCAGGTGAGCACAAGGATTTGTCCTTTTTTTTCCTTCTCGCTTCCTGTTCTTTATGCGCCAAATAATAAAACTGTAAAATATACCGACAAGATAGCTAGCTGATTAGCTAAGGTAGCATAGCAACTTAGAGCCGGTGTCAGTCCAAAACACAAATTACAGCATTTACTGCGCTAAATTGGTCCGATTTAAACAGTTCAAAAGTAATCTTTGGGATTAGTATCTGTCGGTGTTGTGAAAATGTTTCCCTGATCTCCGGATTAATGCAATTAGCCCGATTTAACGCCAGCTAGCTTGTAAATGCATGTTGACACAGTTTGTTTTGTTGATTTTTTTTTTTTTTTAATGCAGTCTGTTCTGACAGGTGCGATTTCACACGTATAGACCAGCAAAAGTAGACCAGAAGCTATTAACCAGGTTTTAATGTGACGTTTTGTAACATTTAAAGGCTTCGGAATATTTTCTTAACGGGCAGCACAAAGCATGTTGCATTTAATATGCCTCGGAAATGGAATATGTGCAGTGGGAATGGGGTCAACGCGAATAAAAAGTGTTCCATTTAACACAGTCCGAGAAAAAAACAACAACAACAAAACAATATGGCGACGTCCAGGAAAGCTGTTGTTTTGTTCGTAGTATCTCTTATAAGCGTCCCGTTAAAGCTGTTTCCACATGCAAACACCACTTTTAGTTAATTTCATGTAACATGGATTTTATTTCTTATTGAGATGTTGTATCACAACAATATTTGTTTTACATGTTTATTATTTAAATTGTATTTTTCTTTTTAAAAAGGGACAGTACATATGTATAAAACACAAGAAAAAAAAAACATTTCTAGGGGTTTACATATCAGTTATAGGTACATAAATTAGTTCGTAAAAATGTTAATGAGCGTACACAGATCACTTGTCTTAATAGCTTTTTGAAGGTTGGAGTGTTAGAATATACTGTTTGAAATCTTTTAAAGATACAGCAACATCTTATCTGCCAGCTTTCTGCTCATGAAAGCTGCGCTTGTCAAGATTTTCACAATTCCAAATAATTGGTTAACGAAACTGTTTGCACAGAACCAGAGTCTAAAATAAAAGTCAGCTGTAGATGTGTTCATGGGTTTCGAAATGCTTTGATGGCCGCAGATTCCCCATGAAGAAGCTCCTGCCAAGAAGCTGCGCCTTTCCAAACCCAGTAAATCTGCAGCTCTGCACATCGACCTCTGCAAAGCCGCCAACTCCACCGATGCGCTGCAGTACCTGCTGCAGTTCGCACGCAAGCCCGTGGAGGCGGAGAGCGTGGAGGGTGTGATCCGCATCCTGCTGGAGCATTACTACAAGGTGAAGCTAGTATGACAGATTTATGTGTATATTTGGATTTATTTATAGCTGCACTACAAAAGGGGAGCTAAAAGTAAACTCTGCTTGAAATGAGTGTATTTTTCCTTGATTTAAGCAGGTAAATAAGATGATCTGCCAATGGAATGAGCATTTTGACCCCTAAAATGAGATAATTAGATTGAAATAAGATGATGGAGGTGAGTTGTTCCTATTTTAAGTGCAAAAATCTTATTCCATTGGCAGATCATCTAATTTGCCTGCTCAAAATCAAGGACAAATTCACCAATTTCTTTTTGCAGTGATGTTAATGATCCCCTTTTCTTAGGAGACTGATAACTCAGTCAGGCTAAAGATTGCATCTCTTCTGGGTTTGCTGTCCAAAACTAAGGGTTTCAACCCGGACTGCGTTGTAGATGACGTCATTAACACACTTGGGAATGAAAGTAAGACCCATTTGCAAGCAATTCTGAGGCATTATTTAGCAATCTTGTGATTTTCTTTCATCGTCTGTCTCCAGAGTCCCACCAGGTTCTGGCCCAGCTGCTGGACACCCTGCTGGTCATTGGAACCCAGCTACCAGAAGGTGCTGCAGTCAGACGGAGGCTCGTAGAAGTTGCCTGCAAGGTGAAACTCAGCGTTAAGCATTTATAGACACAACACGACTCTCTCTCTAAAAGCAGTCCGGCTTCATCTTGATTTTTTTTTTTTTTTCTTTTACGTGTTTTTTTTTCTTGTTAGCTCCTGTCTGATACGTATTTCGGGGTGAGGAACAAATGTCTGCAGCTCCTGGGATGTCTTGGCATGGTGGACGCTCCTCTTGGGAAAGACGGTGAAGGACCCAGCTCATCAATAGGTCTGAATTGTTTTACGCAGGACTGCAGAAACTCTCGTCATCTTTCAGGGTTTCCTCTAGGATTTTTTTCCCCCAGACATGGATAGTTAAACTATAATGATTACTTACAGTTAATATGTCATTGAAATGCAACATGCGTTAGGATTACTTTATGAAGTAATGTATGAATTTTTATACATTGCCTGAATCCAAGCTGCATACATCTAATTTTACCAAAATGATAGTAATCACGTGCATAAAGTGATTCAAGGTGTGTGGTAATCAGGTATTATTTTAGTGCAACATTTTCAGAGAAAAAAAGATACTAGATAAAAAACTATATTTATTATATTTATGTCTAGCTTTGTAATCCAGGGCGGAATCAGCAGCAGCTTTGCGTTATACAGTAGCAGTGTGAAAACGGAGCGGGTCTCCTCTCTGCTCTGACAGCAGGTCTTTCAGGCGAGGCAGCCGCCTGTGAGACCATGTCTCCCTGGTGAAATATTGCTGCTTTCATGTGACGTCGTTAGATCGGCAAAAATAGAGAAAAGTCATTAAATAGTTTCTAGTCGCTTTTTGAATAAAAGTTGCTAGAGGGGTCTGAAAAGTCGCTAAGTGGAAACGCTTTGCAGCGAAACAGACAGGAGCTGGAGTAGTTTCTTTTTCAAAGTAAAGTAAATTTGGGCATTTAATGATATTTAAATGAATTTTAAGGTGTGATTATGATTAGAATAAGTGTGCAAATATACAGTAGCTCTGCTATATCATATGCTTTACATTGTTTTAACATATTTATTCATTCTGAATGTGGCGGCTTTTATTTTGGTGTGTCTTTATTTTCTTTATATTTTGCTTGGAAATAGTCAAAGAACAACATTACCTTTCTACGGTCATTCCTTCATATCTTCCTGAGTCACTGATAGACAAATTGGGACAAAATTATTTGCAAGAGCCCCGCCCGCCGTTATTTCTGTTTATTGTAGCTACCCTATCACAACTATCCCTGAAATTCATCTCCAAGAAAGTAAATTATGGGCAGGATTGCTTCTGAACTGTTGTAAGATGTTGTTATGGATCTGCAGGAGGAGTCCGAGACGTCCCAAATATCATCAGTAACTACTTCACAGACCAGGAGCCCAGAGTCCGCACTGCAGCCCTCAAAGCCATGGTAGAAGTGCACAAAATACCAACACAAACACAAACACCCCACCAATACAGCACCAATCATGCTCTGCTCAAAACAATTTACGGAACACTTTTTAATCAGAGTATAAGTTAAACGCTCAGGGATGTCCTGGTCAGGATCTGGGAGGAGGAACCCCAGGATACCGTCCGTTACCTCATAAGAAGCCCCGACGTTGTCAGGCAGGCCTTCCAGCAGCTGGGGGCTTTTTCAGTTTTACTTTCTCTGTGACTCGAGATTAAACCCTCTTTGGGTTGATAATTTCCATCAAATAATGTGACGTCCCTTTTAGGGCTGGGTATCATCTAGGATGAGCCGATTGGATACAATTCTCGATACATAGCTCACGATACAATACGATTCTCAATATAGCTCAGCTTGATTTGATTTGACTCCAGCATCAATATTTATTACTTTCAAATTAATGCTCAATCAACAAAACCAGCCAAATATTATATTTATGTTCTGTTTATTAATCGCTGATATATTAACAGGAAAATAAAGTACATTTGGTTCAATGCATTTAACAAATCACGGAAACCAAAAATGTGCCCAAATGTCTGATTTTAGGGACGAAGGCGCTTCTAAAATCTGGTTGGTGATTCTGCAAATTTGTCTCCCTTGCACTTCCTCGCTATTAACAGTAATGCAGTGCTGTAATAACGCCCCCTAGGGGTTGGGAGGTAGATCGATATTGAAAGCCAGAATATCGATACTAAATCATTTTTATAAACATCGATATTAATCTTTGTATCGATTTTTCTGCACAGTGCTAGTCCTTTTGTTCCTTACACATTACCCAATCCATATCAATATGTCCCAATTAAGATCCGATGTGGTCTCAAAGTGTTCCTTTAATTTTGAGCAGTGTATAAATAAGCTGTCTTCTTTCAGTCTTGGCATTTTTACACAGCTCCTTTTTTAATCTGGGTTTTCAAACTTTTTCTGCTTATTCATCAGCTGCAGCTTCATGAGAGAGGAATGAAGATTCATCAGATCATTTACGAACAGGTACGGGGATTGTTGAACCTCACTGGAGCCGCACACACCGATCAGACCGTTCAGAGTCTCTGGATGAACTGATTTATTTAGATCTTTAAGTGAGTCCTGTTTGTTTAAACAGGAGCTCTAAGATGTAGTTGCACCCCATTTAAAAATGTTTTTAAACCCCGATGGCCTTCAGTAATTAAAATAACTTTTAATGGAGGGAGAAAAGCAGAAGCTCAATGACCTAATTACACAATCAATGAGAAAAGCTGGTAGGGAAGTTTGTAAATGTGGATTTAAGGGAAACACCCTTATAATTTATGTTTATAAAACACATACCTGCTCAAGTCTTATCTGCTGTTAACAGCTGGATGACTGACAGGAAACTGTTTAGAGGATTATAAAACACCTTTAAGAAGCTGAAGCTACTCAGATGCTGGTTGTTTCCAGTCAGCTGGGTCCGAACCGTTGGAGCAAGATCCGAGGAAATATTCAGGTTGTAAAAGAAGACAAAGGCAGAAAAGTGTTTGGAGAGAAATCTGCCCTGAAATCAGAAAATGAGAAACAAACAGGCAGGAAGTATAGTTCTCGTCTGTGAGCAAACTGTAGAAACAATGAATGAAGGAAATGGGATTTATGCCAAATATAGCCAGACTAGGAGCTGCTTGTACTTGTACTTTTTTTTTTTTTTTAAGGCAAGGCAAGGCAAATTTATTTATATAGCACAATTCAGTACAAAGACAATGCAAAGTGCTTTACATGATTAAAATATAGCAAAATAAAACAGAATAAAAGCAAGTAGGAATAAAATGTAGATAGAAAAAAAGAACACAAAAGTGGTGATTCAGTTAACTAGAACAGTCGAAGGCAATCTTAAACAAATGGGTTTTTAATCTTGATTTAAAGGAACTCAGGCTTTCTGCACTTTTACAGTTTTCTGGAAGTTTGTTCCAGATCAGTGGAGCATAGGAACTAAATGCTGCTTCTCCATGTCTAGTTCTGGTTCTGGTTCTGCAGAGCAGGCTGGAGCCAGAAGACCTGAGTGTTCTGGAGGGTTGATGCCCTGATAACAAGTCTGTGATGGATTTAGGTGCTAATTCAGGGATTTATAGACTAACAGAAGGATTTTAAAGTCTATTCTCTGAGATACAGGGAGCCATGGAAGGACTTCAGAACCGGGTCCATGTTCTCTACGTTCTTAGTCTTAGTGTAAGGACTTCAGAACCGGGTCCATGTTCTCTACGTTCTTAGTCTTAGTGAGGACGCGGGCAGTTAAGGAAGATAACTCATCTTTCTACCAAGAAACAAGCGTCCACACAGCGTCGGACCTCAGCACAACCAAAAACTTCTGTAAACTTAAAGAAACGGTCGGCTGATCCGTCAACTTCTGTGCGGTGATGCTGGATCTTGAATGGACCAAAGTTGTTTTGGTCCTCAAAAGAATTTTGGCCGTCAAAAAAGCTTGAAGAGCTGCAACGAAATACAGATTTGGACGTCCGTGATTTTTATATTGTTTTCCTAAAAAAGAATGTACGAAGAGTCCCAACAGGGTCAGATATTTTAAATAAGTCACACATGCCCAGAATTTTTAGCTGGTAAATAACATTGTTTGTCATTTCCATTTTTATTTTTGCTTTAAAGTTGCCAAGTATCACAGCTTCCACCTCAATGACATTTTCCCACACAATGGCAGTGATGCTGAAGTGTTTTCTGTGTTTTCAGGCCTGCAGGCTGCTGTCTGACGACTACGAGCAGGTCCGCTCTGCTGCGGTTCAGATGGTCTGGGTGCTCAGCCAGCTGTACCCAGAAAGGTGAAGACAAAAAAAACGTGCAGTTTTTTTTTTGTTATTTGTGAAACTTTAGTGCCTTGCAAAAATATTCACCCCCTTTAAGCTTTTTCAACCTGTGATTTAAATGGTTTTAAATCTCATTTTATGTGATGGATCAGCACAAAATAGTCTAAGTTGGTGAAGTAAAATTGGAAGAATATACTGAAAATTGGTATGCTTATATTTATCCACCCACTTTGCTATGAAGCTCCTAAAAAGCTACCCTCAACAGTCACATAATTAGAAAAGTCCACCTGTGTGCAGTCTAAGTGTCACATGACCTGTCAGTATAAACACCTTTCCTGAAAGGCTCCTGAGGCAAGGCAAGGCAAGGCAAATTTATTTATATAGCACAATTCAGTACTGAAGAAATTGCAAAGTGCTTTTACATGATTAAATATAGGAATAAAGGCCAGTCGGGATAGAATTGTAGAAACATAAAAGAACATTTAAAAACAGTAAAACACTTTAACTAACATTCAAAGGCACTTTTAAAACAAATGTGTTTTTAATCTCAATTTAAAGGAACTCAGGCTTTCCGCACTTTTACAGTTTTCTGGAAGTTTGTTCCAGATAAGTGGAGCATAGGAACTAAATGTGCAGCACTAAGCAGGAGGCGTCACACAGTGAAGACTGAGGAGAAAAGTCAGGGACAAAGTTGTTGAGGAGTACAAGTCAGGGCGGGGCTATAAAGAATATTCCAAGCTATAATGTTCCACTTAAAATAGGAACAATTCATCTCAATCATCTTATTTCAAGTGCAGTATATCTAATTATCTTATTTTAGGGGTCAAAATACTCATTCCATTGGCAGATAATCTTATTTACCAGGTCAAATCAAGGATAAATACACTAACTTTAAGAACATTTTACTTATTTTTAGATCCATTTTTGCAGTGTGGGACGGAGGTTCAACCTTCCAGCAGGAAGCAGACTGCTGAAGCAACACTGGAGCGGTTTAAAGGGAGACGTTTAACTGTGTTGGAATGGCCTAGTCAAAGTCCAGACCTCAGTTCAGTTGAGGATCTGTGGTTAGACTTGAAGAACGTTGTGAAAAGCATCCAACATGGAGGAGCTGCAGCAGTTTAGCCGCGAGGAATGCTCAGAAATCCAGATGTGGCCAGATGTGGCGAGCTCATAGAGACTGATGCAGAGACGGAGACGGCTGGAACTACTGCAAGGCTCTTAAAGGTTGACGTTATTTTGTCCTATTTGTCGTTTGCTTTTCAATACAATAATAATGCATCTTCAAAGTTGTGGACATGTTCTGTAGATAAAATGATGCAAACTCCCAAACAATCTATTTCAATTGCAGGTTGGGAGGCAACAAAACATGAAAAAATCCCAAGGGGGGTGAATAAATTTGCAAGACGCTGTATAAAATGCGCTCTGAATCAACAGCAGAAATTTTTTTAGCACGTTTAAAACAGCTCAAAAGTAAAGAAACCTCAATAAAGCGAGACACGGATCACGTCTAATCTAGTTTATTTAGAGTTGAACGCCAAAAATAAGGCGAAGGATTAACGTTTTGCTGCTGCTGTCGTCGTCAGCATCGTTCCCATCCCATCATCCAACGAGGAGATCCGGCTGGTTGACGACGCCTTCGGGAAAATTAGTCACATGATCAGCGATGGCTCTTGGATGGTTCGGGTCCAGGCCGCCAAAACCCTGGTGAGGGGATCAGAACGCTAACCTCCCCAATTATCTGCCACTTTCTCAAAGTCTCAACCTGTAAACGTGTGTGTTTAACTTTGGGTGTTTCAGGGTTCGATGCTGCAGGTCAGCCCTCACTTCCTGGAGCAAACCTTGGATAAGAAGCTCATGTCAGACCTCAGAGTGAGTACATCAGGGTCGCTCAAAGCTGTAACCTGTCTGACGGTCCCGCTCCTCTAATAAAAACCCGCTTGTCTTTCAGAGAAAACGCACGGCCCACGAGCGAGCCAAAGAGCTCTTTGCTTCTGGAGAGTTCTCCTCCGGCAGGAAATGGGCCGACGACGCTCCCAAGGAGAGACTGGACAGCAACACCGTCAACCTGATCGCCTCGGGCGCCTGCGGTGCGTTCGTCCACGGCCTGGAGGACGAGATGTTTGGTATCTGCTCCTAATGTCTCCTGCACTGACAGTTTTTAGCTCTAGATTTGGATTAAAAGTTCATATTATGATACAAAAAGATACATTTTATAGAATCTGGTCTAAAATGGCCCAATTACGCTGCAAAAACGGAACTAGAAATAAGTAAAATGTTCTTAAAATGTGTGTATTTGTCCTTAATTTGAGCAGGTAAATAAGATGATTTGCCAATGGAATAAGAATTTTCATTCAATTTAACTTAAAATAGGAACAACTCATCTCAATCATCTTATTTCAAGTGCAGGATGTCTAATTATCTTATTTTAGAGGTGAAAACACTCATTCCATTGGCAAATAATCTTATTTACCTGCTCAAATTAAGGACAAATACACAAATTTTAATAACATTTTACTTATTTCTAGTTCCGTTTTTGCAGTGTAAGGGTGGACTTGATGTAAAACCACATCCTCCCACACATTAACCGTGTTTTAGGACACAGGAGGGTGTTGGTACCAAAGGTATCTGGTTGTCAAGTAAGCCTCTCCACTACTTTCTGTTTA
Source organism: Fundulus heteroclitus (assembly GCF_011125445.2). Lineage (NCBI taxonomy): Eukaryota > Metazoa > Chordata > Actinopteri > Cyprinodontiformes > Fundulidae > Fundulus > Fundulus heteroclitus. The sequence continues at coordinate 38,321,979 of NC_046378.1, read as the reverse complement.
ATTTCTGATTTATTTATCTACTTATTTTTATATTTTCATTTCTCTTCTTAACGGTGCTTTCAAGTGTTTCCGTTTGTTGGAACAGGCTGTTTACACTGCAAAAACAGAACTAAAAGTAAGTGAAATTTTCTTGAAATCATTGTAAATGTCCTTGATTAGAGCAGGTAAATAAGACTATTTGCCAATGGAATAAGATTTTTGCACTTAAAACAGGAACAATTCATCTCCATCGTCTTATTTCAAGTGCAGGATGTCTAATTATCTTATTTTAGAGATGAATTGTTCCTGTTTTAAGTGCAAAAATCTCATTCTATTGGCAAATAGTCTTATCTACCTGCTCAAATCAAGGAAAAATACACTCATTTCAAGAAAATCTTTACTTATTTTTAGTTCCCTTTTTGCAGTGTACTTTTGAAATGTTGAATCACCAGCAGGAGAAAATTACAAAAAAAAAAATAAAAAAATCCTATTTTAGTGCCGATCCTGTTAAAAAAATTAAAAAATTGTTTCGTTTTTTCAGTGATCATCTTATTTCTACTCATTTGGAGGCTTTTCTTTTGTCCCGGTACATATTTGACCCTCTGACTTTTTTATTTTTTTTGTATTTTCTGGCTTCTGTTCTCCGATGGTTCTTCAGAGGTGCGCATCGCCGCCGTAGAGGCTCTCTGCCAGCTCGCTCGCTCCTCTCCCAGCTTTGCTGAGAAGTGTCTAGATTTCCTGGTCGACATGTTTAACGACGAGATCGAGGAAGTGAGGCTGCAGTCCATCCACGTGCTGAGAGAGATCTCCACCCACATAACGCTGAGGGAGGACCAGTTGGACACTGTGCTCGCTGTACTGGAGGTAGGTAGAGCCTGACTCAGCTGAAAATCTGTTTTTTAGCTGAGATAAAGCGGCTGCTCGTCTCCAGGACTCGTCTCGGGACATCAGAGAAGCTCTGCACGAGCTGCTCTGTTACACCAATGTCTCCACCAAGGAGTGCATCCAGCTGGCTCTGTTGGACCTGCTGAAGAACCTCAACAAGTATCCCACTGACCGCAACTCTGTCTGGAAGTAAGATCTCATTTAATTTGTTTTAAATCAAAGAAATCTTCTTTAACTGGCAGGTCTGGGAAATGGATTCTGTTTGCTTAACGTCAGGATGCAAACAGGCGTTTGCGCTGTTGTTGGGTTTTCTTTGCCTGGCAAAGTTATAGATTACTCCCACAAAATTACTTTCACATTTGTTACAGGTTTACTGCAAAAAGGGAGCTAAAAGTAAGTAAAATGTTACTGAAATTATTGTATTTTTCTTTGATTTCAGCAGCTAAGTAAGACTATTTGCCAATGGAATAAGATTTTTGCATTTAAAATAGGAACAGCTTATTATTTCTAGTGTAGGTCTTATTTTAGGGGGAAAAATACTAATTCCAATGGCAAATAGTCTTATATAGCTGCTCAACTCAAGGGGAAAAAAAATTATTTCAAGAAATTTTGATTCACTCTTAGTTCCTTTTTTGCTGTGAATTACTTTTAGGAAATTATTGATTACTATGATACATTTTACAGGTTACTTTCTAAAACTTAATGATTACTTGTCAGAACTATTTCTAATGTATCCAGAACTAGTAGGTTACTGCCGCAGATTATCCATTTTATATTCAAAGTTGTATATATTTTTCAGAACATGTTGTTAATTATCTGGGAATTAACCAGACCCTTTAGGTCATTTATTTTTAAACCTACCTGGAAGTTAAAGATTACCTTCATAAAATAACTTTTGCCAAACTTGTACGTTACTTTTTGAACATTACTAACTGCTGTCATAAACTTAAATGTTACTTTCTGGAAATTATTGGTTTCTTTCTAATGTATCCAGGACTAGCAGCTTACTGTCCCTGATTATCCCTTTAATTCTCAATATTTTACTTCCTTTTCTGAACATCTCGGTAACTTTCTGGAATTTATCCAAAACATACGGGTTACTTATTGGAATAACTTTTAAATAACTGTTTTAATTAGAATTATACATTTTATGCTCTTCTTACTTATTGGAACTCATTGGTTTATTTCTAGAACCTATCTGAAAGTGACTGGTAACAAATAAGAAGGTTACACTGCAAAAAGGGAACTAAAAGTAAATAAAAATTTCTTGAAATTATTGTATTTTTCCTTGATTTGAGCAGCTAAATAAGACTATTTGCCAATGGAATAAGATTTTTTGCACTTAAAATAGGAATGACTCATCATTTTATTTCAAGTGCAGAATAACTAATTATCTTACTTTAGGGGTAAAAATACTCATTCCATTGGCAGATAGTCTTATTTACCTGCTTAATATCAAGGAAAAATTTAATAATTTCAAGAAATTTTACTTACTCTTAGTTCCCTTTTTGCAGCATACTTTCTCATAATTTAGAGGTTTATTTATTTTTTTAAAATTATCAACTATTTTCACAGAACCTACAGATTACTTTCAGGAATTTATGTTGTTTTTCTAACAAATAGTTTTATTATCGTAGGACCTACTCAACATTTACCCTGCAGGTTACTTTTACATATCATATATTGCCCTTCAATGATCCTAGACGTTGCTCATAAACAGACAACGATGATGGAATTAACTTGTTACTTTAACTTGGTTAACTCAAAGGTGAGTTTAAATAAATTACCGGCTCCTTTTACCGTAACAAAAGGTTCAATGGTGGAAGTCATCGGATTATGTTCCAGTGCTGCTTACTTTCAAGAACTTAACCAGAGGTCACAACTTGCAGAACTAACAGTTTTACTTTGCAAAACGTAAACACTGCAAAAACAGAACTAAAAATAAGTAAAATTCTCTTTATATTAGTGTACCTGTCCTTGATTTGAGCAGGTAAATAAGATGATCTGCCAATAGAATAAGATTTTTGCACTTTAAAATAGAAACAATTCATCTCCATCATCTTATTCCAGGTGCAGTATGTCTAATTATCTTATTTTAGGGGTCAAAATACTCATTCCATTGGCAGATGATCTGATTTACCTGCTCAAATCAAGGACAAAAACAGATTTTACTCATTTTTAGATCCGTTTTTGTAACTTTTACACTCTGCTGTAAAATCAAACACTAACCCTAGCGATTATAACATTAACTCTTAATATGCATCTGGTTTGGTTACAAACCAACTTCAACATTGTGTTTCTTTTTAATTGGCTTTCCTTCACTCAGGTGCCTGAAGTTTCTGGGTTCGCGCCACCCGACGCTGGTGCTGCCGCTGGTGCCTGAGCTGCTCAGCACTCACCCGTATTTCGACACACCAGAACCCGACATGGACGATCCAGCCTGTATCCTTCATGCTCTGGGAAATTAATCATCGGTTGGAAAGTTAAAGCGCAGAGTAACTGTTTATATATTCTCCTTTATGAGGAGGAAGGTTCGTTGTTTTGGTTTATAATTTTCTTTCTTTGATTTTTCTGCTTCTCAGGATTGGTTTTTAATATTTATGCCGGGTTTTTTTTGTGTCACAGAGATGGTGAATTGTCTTTGTTGTTTGTGGGAAACCCCGTTTGTCTTTCTTGACCCCCGGTTCTTGATCTCAGACATCGCGGTTCTGGTTTTGGTGTTCAACGCTGCCAAGTCCTGTCCCACCATGCCGGCGCTGTTCTCCGACCACACCTTCAGGCATTACGCCTACCTGAGGGACAGCCTGTCGCACCTGGTGCCGCCGCTCCGGGTGAGGACTGACACCCTGGAAATGATGAGAATAAGGCTCTGCTTACACCTAACATTACATTTTATGCAAAACAGGATTTTTTAGTTTGAATATTGGTGAACGCTTTAATGCCCAAAGGTGAAAAATCCGATATCTTTGCTTGGCTTTTAATATAAAGATTTAATCTCTGTTTTATAAGAGGGAGGTGAACACGGCTCACTCATCTTTCAAAGAGTTTGCATTTTTCATCAAGGTGCTCCTGAAGACCACTTTCATATAACAAAGTGGTCTCTTTGGTCAGGAATGTTTCACATATTATATCCTGCAGTGAATTAAAAGCGATGCACAGAAATGACTTGAAACTGCAGGATTTTACCCTCACAACAACTCTTTGGATGCAGAAACCGATTTAACTGTTAGTTTTGGGTTTTTTTGCCGAATTGGAGAACTTTTCAAGAGATTGTGTGCAGTTGTTCCCTTCAGCTAAATGAATATGCAGCCCAACTTAACAACACTGCAAGAAGGGAACTAAAAGTAAGTCAAATTTTCTTGAAACGAGCGTATTTGCCCTTGATTTGAGCAGGTAAACAAGATTATCTGCCAGTGGAATAAGATTTTTGCACCTAAAATAGGAACAATTCATCTCTATCATCTTATTTCAAGTGCAGTATATTTTATTATCCTTTTTTAGGGATAGAAATACTCATTCTATTGGTGGACAATCTTATTTACCTGGTCAAATGTGAAATGTGAATTTCTCCAATGTGAGATCAATAAAGCCTATCTTATCTTAAATCAAGGACAAATAGACTAATTTCAACACATTTTTTACTTACTTTTAGTTCCCTTTTTGCAGTGAAGCCAGAATTCAGAAGATAACTTTAGTGGACTATATAGAAAAAAAGCACATCCATAAAATAGAACTCATATAGATCGATATCAACAATTATAAATAAATTCAAAATATATATTTTAAGTGCAGCCTTGGGCGTTTTATGCTGTTGCTTAATGAACAATTTTTAGATAAGACACAAACACAGAATTTAAACTCAACCCTTTATTGAACCAACTTTTTACCAAAACTGCAAGTTTTAAAAAAAAAAGAAATAAAAAGGCGTGCTCTCTGAACTCTTTGAAGGGGGCGGAGCCTGGTTCCTGGGTGTGTGTTGTGATTGGTTGGGAGGACTTAATGATGTAATATTAACCTACATGATAGGCTAGAATGCAAAAGGAAGGAAAACTGTTATTCTATTGAACTTTTTATTGATCCTTTTTCTCTATCATCAATATACGTCTATCGATCGATTGTATATTGTTACTGAATTATCATCCAGCCCTATTTGTGTGACTGGAGCCAAGTTCCTGCTCTCATAGCTGAGGCTGAATTGCTCCAAATCCTGTGGAACTAGAACTTTATTATCCACAAACAGAACTTAGAGCTTGTGCTGAACGCGGCCTTTCCTGTGACTGTTGTGTTCTTCAGCTGCTGGGCAGGAAGCAGGTCTACAGTCTAGACTCTCTGGACTCCGGCTGCGGTTCCGGTTCGGTGGAGTCGGCCAAACTCTTCCTCCAGCAGAGCCTCAACAGGGTCAGCACCATCCAGAACCTGGAAACACCCGGCGCTCCGGACCTGCTGAACTTCACAATACGGTAAACACGGCAGTGGAGGTGATCACTCCAGTGTTGTAGTCCAGTCACTATGCCTCGAGTCCGAGTCCAGGTTCGAGTCTCCAGTGTTCAAGTCCGAGTCAAGTCCAAGCCATTAAAAAAAAATCAGAGTCGAGTCCGAGTCCAGTCACTATTGATCCAAGTTGAGTCCAAGTTCCGCACTAAAGTAAGCATAGCCTACATGTTTTTAAACTAAAAAAAAAAATCCACACTCCACCACATTGCACTAATAATTTAGATATTAAAATCATACACCAAATAATATTCTAATGACATATTAAAATTATAGCCTAATGATATAAAAAAAAGTCGAGTCTTTTTCCGAGTCAGAATGATCTGAATGTAGGAGTCCGAATCCAAGTTCGAGTCATCAGTGCTCAAGTCCAAGTCAAGTCACAAGTCTTTAAATTTAGCTAATGACTCGGACTTGAGTTCGAGTCTCGGACTCGAGTCCTACAACACTGGATCACTCTCATGTTGTTCCTGTTACTGGAAGCTTTATAGTAACGGAAATGAACAGAACCAATCATCCATGTGTTCTTAGAGGAGCTGTCATTCCTGCAGACTTAACATTCGTTAAACCTATTTAACAAATGTTTACATGTTTTAGCACCTTATCACTGCAAAAAAGGAACTAAAAGTAAGTAATTATTTTTTTTAAAGAGTGTATTTGTCCTCGATGTGAGCAGCGAGTTTAAATGATCTGCCAATGAAATAAGATTTTTGCACTTAAAATAGAAAAAAACATCATCTTACTTCAAGTGTAGTCTATACAATTATCTTATTTTAGGGGTCAAAATACTCAAATCAAGGACAAATACACTCATTTTGAATTTTAGTTCCCTTTTTGCAGCAAACTAGAACGATGCTGAGACTTTTTCCTCCTTCAGTCTGAGCTAACTCGGAGCTGAAGGAGCGTGGGACCAGAATTTAACAAATATTTCTAAGATTTAACTTTGAATTAGTTTGCATAAAAAAAAAGTAAAACAGGAAATAGAAGCCTAACTTTGTTGATCCACTTTTAAGCATGCGGCTGCGGTTGCCACTCGCCCTACAGGTCATTTAATCGGCCTCCGCAAAGCATAATTTAATCAGAAGTTGACGTTACGCACGGCTGTAATAAACAGGAAGTAAAAGTTGCAAACTAGATAGAAGAAAAAGAGGTTTATAAGGTGTACCATCAATCTTTGAGAAAATTTAAGGATTTTAAGTGAGCCTAAATGTACTCACCATAGGATTATTGTAAAAATTAAAGCTGCTTAATATCAAGGAAAAATTGAATAATTTCAAGACATTTTACTTACTCTTCCCTTTTTGCAGCATACTTTCTCATAATTTAGAGGTTTTTATTTTTATTTTAATTATCAACCATTTTCACAGAACTTACAGATTATTTTTAGGAATTTTAACTAACAAATAGTTTTATTATCGTAGGACTTACTCAACATTTAACCTGCAGGTTACTTTTACATATCATATATTGCCCTTCAATGATCCTAGACGTTGCTCTTAAATAGACAACGATGATGGAATTAACTTGTTACTTTAACAACAGACTAACTTGGGTAACTCAAAGGACTCAGAGGTTACTTTTAATAAATTAACGGCTCCTTTTACCGTAACAAAAGGTTAAATGGTGGAACTCATCGATGATGTTCCAGTGCTGCTTACTAGAACTTAACCAGAGGTCACAACTTGCAGAACTAACAGTTTTACTCTGCAAAACGTAAAGTAACTTTTAAACTCTGCTGTAAAATCAAACACTAACCCTAACAAAATATAAAAAAAAACTCTTAATATGCATCTGGTTTGGTTACAAACCAACTTTAACATCTTTCAAGTTTGGATTGAAAAGTTCATCATCCCGCTTAACGGATTTCATCCTATCGTCAGAGATCTGCAGCGGCTGGGCGAGCTGCAGACCGAGCTCGCGGGAGCCGCTGATTTCTGCGCCACGTACCTGCGCTGCCAGCTGCTGCTCATGAAGGTGAGCGTCTCCACCCTCTGTGCCGGTCGGATTCCCCGTCAGAAAGCGGACTTTAAGATGAACCCCTTTTTTTTGTTCAGGCCCTGCAGGACAAGCTGTGGAACATGGCCGTCCCTCTCTGCCTCAAACAGAACGTCACCGCCACCGCCGCAGCTCAGCAGGTGAATACGGCAGCAAACAAAAAAATACAAACGATTGCATTTAAAGCAAAACTTGACCTCGTTTCTGTTTTTATTTTGCTTTTTTTTTTGGTGACTGCAGATTTTAGAGGAGACCTACAAGCTGGAGTTTCTGTACAGCGGATTGGAAAGCAGGCAGGTGGCCACCGTTCATCATGTCCGGCTTCAGGCCAAAGCCCTGCAGCTCGTCCTGACGGCTCGCAGCAGACCAGGGTCGGTACGCCAGCATTCAAAGCTCAGTTCTGTCTTCGTTCTGATCATTTACCCAGCTGTCCCTTCTCCCCAGGATGGACCTTCTCATCAGCAGCTGTGAGAAGTTTCTGCAGGAGATTGAGTGTTTTCAGAGGTAATATCTGGTTGAGTTGGTCTCTTCCAGGGCCTTTTATCGTCTACTAGTCATGACTCTGTTGTCAGAGCGCTTGCTTTTCGCAGCCATCTCAAGATTAGTAACGGTTCACTGCAAAAGGGAACAAAAAGCAAGTAAATATTTCCTGAAATGACTGTATTTGCCCTTGATCTGAGCAGGTAAATAAGATTATCTGCCAATGGAATAAGATTTATGCAACCCTAACTCATCCCCATCATCTTATTTTAAGTGCAGTATATCTAATTATTTTATTTTAGGGCTCAAAACCCTAATTCCTTTGGCAGATCGTTTTATTTGCGTGCTCAGATCAAGGGCAAAACATTAAGTTCAAGAAAAGTTTAGTTATTCCTAGTTCACTGCAAAAAGGGAACTAAAAGTAGGTAAAATCCTCTTGAAATTAATGTATTTTTCATTGATTTGAGCTGGTAAATAACACTATTTGCCAATGGAATAAGATTTTTGCATTTAAAATAAGAACCATTTATCTCTATCATCTTATTTTAAGTGCAGGGTGTCTATTTATCTTATTTTAGGGGTAGAAATTCTCAATCCATTGGCAAATAGTCAGTTTTAGCCATTCAAATCAAGACAAAATATACTAATTTCAATAAAAATGTCCTTACTTTTACTTCCCTGTTTGCAGTGTTCCGTTTTTTGCGGTGTTTTCTGTCAGGAGAAAACAAAAAGCGAGTAATTCAGCGGCCAAAATGTCTTCCTGCTCCCTCAGGATGTTCCTGACTCAGCTGCCCCACCTCCAGGACAGTTTCGTGGACAAACTTTTGGAGCTGATGCCCCGGCTCTCGTCCTGTAAGCCCGTGGAGCTGGTGAAGATTCTGCAGACCACGCTGAGACAGAGCGGCCTGCTGCAGCTCAGACTGCCTGAGCAGGTAAAGTAAAAAAAAACGCTGACTTCTCAGGGAGTTTCTGCAGCAACAAAACATCTTAAGCTGCAGATCTGACACCTGTTTTCATACAGATCCACCGTGCAACCGCCACAATCATAGAGCCAACGGGGGAGTCGGATAACCCGCTCAGGTTCACCTCTGGCCTGGTGGTGGCGCTAGACATCGATGCCACGTTGGAACACGTCCAGGATCCCCAGGACAAAGTGAAAGTTCAGGTGAGCTTCTGCTGCAGATCTGCACCATGAAGACTTCCCCTGACGACCATTTCACATTTGGTTGTACCCGAATGTTTATTGTAGGAATAAAAGCTGTTTGCCACGGGTCGTTTTTAGAACAAATTCTGAGGGTTTTTTTTTTTAACTACAGTGAGCAAATGTGTTTATATGATCAGGGCAGTCAAACTTTTTTACAGTAGCAGGCTAAACACTATCAGGTAGGAGGGTGCACTTATGGCGGTGCCCGAGCCCCGGAGGGGAGAATTTAGAAAAATAGTCTCCCTGATGTATTTTGGAAGCTTTCAAGACAGGTGATTATTTAAACAATAGAGTCAGAGTGCATGTTTCAAATTGAATAAAAGGAAAAAAATGTGAATGATCAATTCTTCAAAAACAACCTTTGTTTTTTTAATTATTATTATTAAAACATAATTTTTTTAACATGATATCATCATGTTTTAACAAGGTAAGGTAATCCCCATTTGCATAAAATTTGTTTTATTTTAATTACTAGCACCACATAAAACAGATCAGATTAGGTGAGGTCTATTCATCTTATTATTATTATTATTCACAGTTCTGTTCTAAAAACGATCGTACCATTTCTTCACGAACAAAGTAGAATTTTTATGATAAAAATACAGGGTTGGAATTTGAAATTGAATTTACATGTTGAATTTATTTCAGTCATATCGCTCTTTCGATATTTCTTATCTCAGTTTAATTTCACTTGCACTCATCACACACGATATCATATCATCTACGAGGATTCTAGAGACGGACACAACATGCATCCCCTGAAAAACTTTGATAATTTGCTGCTGTAATATTATATTATATGTAATATTATAGATTTTTCAGAATAAAAAGCTAACAGATGTGCATAATCAAAAAATATCAGAAATATAATTATAGAGCATTCAGTATTGTAAGAAAGCCCACACTGGAAATAGAGTCTAATAGAAAGACTTCAAAAATTAGTAAACAGTTTAATTAAAGCCGCTCCTCTGAGTGGGTATTAGGAGCATTACGGTACACTGTGTCACTACCTGATAGGACCCCTGAGCCGTCTACCAGACTGCCTGACTGTAATGTCTAAACTAGAAGTGCATTCATGTAAGGCAGGCTGGAGTACGCGCTAGCAACAATAAACCTAGTAAGTTAATTAAATATAAAAGTTTATTTTGGCCTTATGTTAGAAACAGGGCAGTGTAGTCCAGCTACTCTGTCCTCCTGACAGAGACGGATAGAGAGCTGTGGACGTGGAGGAGTGATATTACACACTTGGGGAGAATATTTAACGCGTGTTATAATCCGAAAAATACGGTAAGGAAGAAACAGAGCAGATATTTTTCCACGGCACCGTACCTTGATGCCAGTAACCAGCTCAGTCCTACTAAGACCGTGTTGCCTCCTCTGCAGCGTGTGTTAAAAGCCTCAGCTAAGATGTAAAAACGGACCTGCATGACGCAGCGACTCACTCCGGTATCGGCTTACCTGCAGACGCCCAGCTGGAAAACCAGTTCTGGCCGCTTCCTGGGGGGAAATCAGGCCACATTAGAGACACATGAGAATACATTACATTAAAGTTCCTGCCACAGTCACAATGAACGCCTGCATTACGTATTTTGCTTGGGAAAATGCATTAAATAACAGAATAAAACGCTGTTTTTGTTGACTTTGCAGAAGCTGGTGGGGCTCTTCAGATAAGACGTGTTTTATCCATCTTTCTTTTTCCAAATTAACATCGCCTGTTTTATAGATGAAGTCATTTTAACAAATAAGTAATAAAGAATGAACTAAGTTGTAAGATTTACAGATGACAGCTGCCAGGATTTAATGACAATATAGTAAAATACTTATCAGATCTGTGCCTTTCTCCTTTTAAAGCATCAGTCGGGTTACCTAAAGCTCTGGTTGGTGTCGATAATTTCCAGAACCCACCCATCTGTAGCGGCTGCAGCTGATTTTATTTTATTTTTTATGAAAACGTTCATCTTGGGAACCACTGATCTCTATTTGTTTACTGGCGTGGTGATTTTACCGCAAAACTGAAGTCACTGGCCGCCATCTTGCTACTCCCTACTCTCACAGAATCCCACAGGATTTGGTTGCAACAACAAGCAGTTTTCTGGCTGTGTGAAAACATTTCACAGGTAATTCTACAGTCAGTGGATGTACTAACACTATCAACTACTAGGAAATTAGGTGCTGAAATATTTTACATTTTATTTATATTATATATATATATATATATATATATATATATATATATTTTTTTTATATATATATATATATATATATATATTTTTTTATATATATATATTTTTTTTTTTTTTTTTTTTTATATATATATATATGAACATGCAAAATATTTTAGCACATGACTTTCTCAGTACTTAACAGTTTTAGTGCATAACATAAAAGTAAATAGCATTTGACATTTTAAAAGTCCTAAACCCCCCCTGAACATTAGAAAATCATTGTTTGATGCTGTAGCGCACATATTCCGTAGTTACTGGGGGAAAATAGGGAGTACCAATATGGCGGCTGGTGGCTTCACAGCAATGTGTATTTTATACGGCCAATGCACACTCCAGTGAATAAATAGAGATCAGTGCTGGGAACCCACAAAGCAGACTTTGCCAACCTTTAACAGACGTTTCCAACACCGCACACAGGTCCTGTATCCAGACGGCCAAAGTCATGTGATCCATCCCAAGCCTGCAGACTTTAGGAAGCCCGGACCGGACAGACACAGGCTCATCACGCAGGTGTACCTGTCTCACACCGCCTGGACAGGTGAGCACAGCAAAAACATGGCAGCTGTGTCCAAAGCTGCGCTGACCGCCTCCTAACCTGAGAATCATCCTTCCTGAACCCAGAGCCTTCACAGGTGGAGGTGCGTCTGCTGCTGGCCTACAGCTCCTCTCCCTCCTCTCCCTCTACGACCGGCAGGGCAGGATGGAGCGACAGCATCGACAGCCTCCCGCCAGCGGAGGCCGCCGTCGAGGGAACGATCCCGTTCAGCAAGCCCGTCAAAGTCTACATCATGCCCAAACCTGCGCGGCGATAGCCTCAGATGGAGACTCTGCTTCTAGTCTGAACAGATTTATAAGACGCTGAGGGGAACGTTTCCCACGCCGCCCACTCCACAGACAAACCCCCGGATAGACAGGAGATTAATTTTATGTTATTTGTTGTTTGAAATGAGCAGAAATGGACTTTCATAGGGAAAATTAAACAGACGTTTCACAACATTTTACTGATATTTTTTAATCCATGTTCATCGTTTAAATGCATCTAAGCACAATCATCGCAGTTTTTATTTCCCTTTTAAAGAAAACACATAAAGGTTTAGACAGCTGCTGGTTGCTGGGAATGAATTCCTCATCAAAGTGAGGCACCAGCTGATTTCAGCATTTCAACACAGGTCTGTCTGAACCTTAAAGAAGTCATAACCTGGTATTTTACAGATACAATCCTAAAAATCTGTTTAAAAGTCATGTTTAGGAGTCTTCTTTTAAAATGGAGCTCATTCTGACCCTTCTTCATGACCCGAGGGTACGTGCCAAAATCTCGCTTGGTAGAGAGAGCGCTCTCTTCTGGTTTTTTATGGCCCACACACACAGAAAACAATGTGTGAAAGGTTGTAACTGAGGCCCAACACCAGCACACAAGTTTTAACCTGAAAAGGTGTGAACACCAGGTGATGACTCCCTTTTTAAAGCAATTCAGCCGCAGCAGAGATGGAGTAAATAAATACAGATCTCAACCAGCAGTCTCCATGCTGTGTTTCAGTTTCACCACATTGCATATAGTGCATTGATGCAGAGAAAAGCTCTCGACACGACGAGCAATCCGATATAAAAGGTGTTTAATGGAGTCGAGGAAGGCCTCCTCAGCAGGTGGAGTGGAAGACTCCGCCCACTTTGGCGCCTTGACCGGCCAGTTTGTTGTATTCAGCCACAGCCTTCTGAGTCTGGAGGACTCTGACTTCAACGCCTTTCTGCTTCACAAAGTCCAGAGTGGAAGAAGGGACCTGAGGAGAGAAAACGTGCGTCTAAAGCAGGAATTACTGTCAATCTGACTAGCTCCATACTCTTTCTGCACATATGTTACTGATATTAAGCCCCTTGTTCTTTCTTCTGGCATCTGCAGCCGCAGAACGGATGAAACAGTGGCTCAAATATCGCAGCGATGACCTGATTAAAACATTACTAAAACTTACACCAGGTTACCGAGAGGCTTCACTACCATTTTCATGCTGAATGTCTGAAAATGAACGCAACCATGTGACATATTCCAGATTCATTTGGCTAACCATCATATTTGGGGAACTAAAGAATGTTGAAATTATATTTCCAGACTCAGCAAAATGCTTATTTTCACACCTTTGATCCTAATCAACCTGCACTATTCAGAACGGGAGCACATAACAAGCAGCATATGTTTCAAGAATGGATTTTTGTTAAAATGTGACTAATTTACTGATGTTTACACCCAGGAAAAACCTGGTTACAAAAATCACCGCTGCACCTTATCCTGTAATTTACTGTGATTTTTCAAGCTGTATGCAAACAAAATCTCGTTCTGTACGCATTCTGTGCATACAAAATGACAAAGTTGTCTAAGTCATTACAACATTACTAAAACTTACACCAGGTTACCGAGAGGCTTCACTACCATTTTCATGCTGAATGTCTGAAAATGAACGCAACCTTGTGACATATTCCAGATTCATTTGGCTAACCATCATCCAAGAAATTATATTTCCAGATGGTCATTTGAACTTTAAATATGAAAAGAAAAGGAGGTGATATTGTGGCAAAAGTGACATAGTCCCATCCTGACTATTTTCACACCTTTAATCCCAATCAACCTGCACTATTCAGAATGGGAGCACATAACAAGCAGCATATGTTTCAAGAATGGATTTTTGTTAAAATGTGACTAATTTACTGATGTTTAGATCCAGGAAAAACGTGGTTTTCAAAAATGCCAGCAAGCCAGGAAAAAGTGCAACTGCTCCTAATTTCACTGAGGGTCCAGGGAGGGAGAGAGAAGGACTCAGCTCAGGTGGCTTCAGGTGTTCTGGTCCTGTTCATCTGGCAGAAGATCCAGAAGCAGATCAATACCTCACCGAAGAGACAATAAACATCCTGTCTAACCAAACAATGGGACCCGCTAGAGCTTTGTTTGTGAGAAGGAAGTGTTGAAGTGTTGAAGCCCCCTTTTAGGTTGTGGCTCTGCAATAAATACACAACTAAAAACCGCCCAGGTTGAATTAGTTTGTTTCATGAGTTCTGTGTGTTCCTACATGATCAGAGATCATTTGTCTCAGGTCTGCTACGACCTCGAGAAGGATTAGTGGCGTAGGGCTGATCTATCCCCGTCTATCCCCCCCGTCCCATCCCATCCCCCCGTCCCCTTCTGTCTCAGGAGCTTTCAGCTGATCATGAGGCGTGAACACTGATCTCTATAATACACTGGAGTGCTAATCGCCGTCTGTTTGAACGAGTCACTTTGAAGCCACCAGCCGCCATATTGGTACTCCCTATTTTCCTCCAGTAACTAGGGAATATGTGCGCTACAGCATCGAATAACGAGGATTTTCTCATGTTCAGGGGGGGCTTAAGACTTTTAAAATGTCAAATGCCATATACTTTTATGTTATGTACTAAAACTATCAAGTAATGAGAAAGTCGTGCTGAAATATTTAGCATTTTATTTGTTCAAATATATATATATATATATATATATATATATATATATATATATATATATATATATATATATATATATAACAATATACAAAAACATATTTATATATGTGTATACATATATTCATATATACACATATATGTATATTTAATATGAATAACATGTAAAATATTTTAGCACCTAATTTCCTAGTAGTTAATAGTGTTAGTACATCCACTGACTGTAGAATTACCTGTGAAACGTTTTCACACAGCCAGAAAACTGCTTGTTGTTGCAACCAAATCCTGTGAGATTCTGTGAGAGTAGGGAGTAGCAAGATGGCGGCCAGTGACTTCAGTTTTTCGGGCAAATCAGCACTCCAGTGAACAAATAGAGATCAGTGGGCGTGAACAAGTGTAGCTCAGGGAAGGAGAGGATGAGCTGAAGGGGGCTTGACTTTATATCCATGGTCTAATCTGATCTGGGGATCTGTTATTGCACGTTTAATCTCAGCTCCTCAACCAATCAGACGCAGCCACAAGACTTGCTTGTTTTATTCTACAGAGTTTATCAAACAAGGCAAATCATGAATCTGACCTTTACGAATGCCACGAAAACATAAATTTCTGGCGCAGAGAGAGGAATGAATTTTACCTGTAGAGCTTCACTCATGCCTCTTCCAATGACCAGCAGCTCTATTCCCTTCTTCAGCACCTCGTCCAGGTCAGCGGGTTGCACTCCTGGGTAATGCTGGGAGAAAATCAAAGCTGGCTTCAGAGGAAAAGCCTTCAGCAGCATCTACTGACTCTGCTTTTTTTACTCACATTGGTCCCCGTCTCCCTCCAGTCCCAGGCCCGGCTGCCCCCAGGCCAGACCTTGCAGTCCTTGTAGCTGGAGGAGCAGCCCTTCACCTTCATGTGGCCCCAGGAGAGGGAGGCTATTTCCGGGGAGGACATGGGTTTGCCAGGCTGGAGGACAGAGAGAAGAAGTTTTTTTCACCTTGATGCGATAACGTGATGAACAGAACACCTCTTCCTGTATTTTAGTGAGAATTAAAAATGTTTGCATTTAATTAATCGCCATTGGAGCATCAGTAAGGAGAGCTGATGAGTGACATTAACTTATGTGCATACTAACAGGAAAAAGGAACAAAGATACCAGAGGTGGGGCTAAGATCATTATTTCCTCAAGTCAAGTCCAATTAAGGTTTAACTTTAAACTCTAAATCATGAGCCCATCTACTAATGTTGGGATCAATCTTTGATTTTTCCAGGTAGGTTTTTGAATCAAGGCACAAACGTTTTACCAATATTACCAAAAAGTAATTAAATGCCATAAATCAAGCCATCCAGTCCTCATAATTGCTCTAAAAACATCCCGTGGTGGAGGGTTCCGTTTCGTACCCCATAAAAACTCTGGAACGAAACGACCTGCAGATGGTGGAGGGGCTCCCACACGCTGAAAACAACCCTGCTGCATTTTTCTCCTTTAACTGAACTTAAGCAAAGATAAACACCGTAGAAGTTTGTCTTGAACTAGTTTATTTCCATTAAAGGTTATTCTTGTTGCTAGCAGCAACTTTACCATAAAAACAAGACACACTGACTTGTTCTGTGGTCAAAAAGAATCGCCGGAGCTAATAACTTAAAATATACCAAATAAATGTACTTTTAACTCACCGTCTATCAGCAGTCCGACTCAGGGTTAATGGTAAACCTTACCTCCCGAGTTGTAAACAACGCGTAAATCTCTAATCAGCCCAGAGTTAAAACCCAATGTGGCCATCTGTCACTTAGCGGGGTGCCTGCGCCCCCTGGAGGACGGAGGGGAAACTGCACCAGGTGAAAAAAAAAAAAAAAAACAGGTCTGAATTTTAAATTTAGGGACTATTTGGTGATGCAAGAGACAGTTTTTACAAGTCTCTTAAACCGGATTAAATTAGTCCAGGGCTCTGAGGTGGCAATTGAGCCATTTACAATTAATTGATTATTTTATTGCCCCATGAGGGAAATTCAGGACTGAAATTAATTTGCTAAGGTAAATTGAAACAGTGACACAGCGGTCATGATGGCTTGTAGATAAGAGTTGGTACAACATAACTGTCCTAGGCCAATAAGGAATCCAACTTAATTATTTTCCTCTGTTTAAACTCTACATTTTTATATATTGCAAAATTGTCATAATCACTTAAATTAAGTGCCAGAAGTCCAATTACCCCCCACATGCATTAAAACATACTACTACTCCTGTGTGGATGAAATATTCATATTTTGGGTCCCGGCCTGCACGGTTTCTAAGAACCAAGCAAATTATTTCAAAATTTGAAGGACAACAAAAAAATAAAGACTCAAGGATATTTTTGGCATTTTATTAGTCATTTTACAAACAAGAAAACTTTGCTTACTAACCATCCAGTTTACATAGAACAAGACATTTTATAACAAAATTGTTAACTTCAGTCCAGACGACTGGATGCGTCAGCTCCCCTCGGCTGGTCAACAACTGCATCTGAGAAATAAAATACATTTTCAGCTCTCAGGTTCTGTATTCATGTTGCAGTTTCCACAGTTGATCTGATGTCTGACATAAAAACATTTCATGGACATTTGATGGACTCATGTCCCCAGTGAAGCCTCTACAGACGGCGCTGCAGAGGCCCACTGGGGTGGTTTTTGATTTCTGGTCAAGTCCACAGCAAGTCAGGAACACGGGATCCTGAAAGCCTTGGTATATGACCAAACCCCAACAGAATAACCCCAAACTTAACGCGGCTAAAGCAAGGAATACGTTCAGGATCAGAAGCTTTACCCCCTCAGAAACTCACTTCTGATGCAGGAACCCACGCCTCGTCAGCTTAGACGATCTGCTTCAGATCAATCCTGGAAACCAAAAACAAAATAATCAGTTTGGTTTATTTTATCTTTGACCTATGATCCAGTTTGCTGAAGTCTGTCCTAATGTTTTCTGATTTAAGAGAAAAGTCTAGACTTTCTGTTTCAGCCACAATACCAGGACTCCAAACACGAGCGGCAGGGAGACCAACGATGCCAGACGCTGAATTTTTCTGGCACTGGTATTTAAACGAGCCGGCTGACGACACAGCTGGCTGCAGACCACGCAGTGCTGCTAAAAACCTTTAATTAACGCAGTCAGACAAGGAAGCTTACCAGGAACAGGACTTCATGGGACGCCTACCGGACCCGGCCTGAACAGAGAGAAAGAAAGTTGCAACAATTTAGATTTTTACTGCGATCTGAAAAAAAAAAAAAAAAAAAAGAGGAAGCAGCTATAACATAAGACATTTAAACCTGCGTAGGCGTACTGAGGAGAATGTTTCAGCTAAAATACCAGGACTCCACACACAGGCAGCACGGAGACCAACGATGCCAGAAGCTGAGTTTCTTTAGCACTGACTTATGAACAGGCCAGCTGATGAAGCAGCGGCTGCAGATACCACACAGTGCCTCTGGGGGTCCCAGTCCCTGCAGACAGGCCTACCTCCACTCGCCCAACCATCCCGGCTCCATGACGCACAGGAAGACACATCCCAGGTGCCAATGAAGTTCATGAGTCCTTTCTGCTAAAACCGTGACCTGAAAAAACAGCAATAAGTGGAACGTGAGTCTTTCTGAAGCTCAGTGGATCCATAGAAATAAAATATAAGTCACCTCCATGCTGCCAATTTGATCTAAAATCCATAAATAGCCACGTTAAGTGTTCTGCAGTTGTATCCCACAATGCCCACAGCAGAGAACACCTGGGTAAAGCAAAACTACAGGTTTACTCTTTGAGGCATTTCCAACGATGTGGCCCTACAGCAAGGGCCAATCGGGATAGACCTCAGTGGACCCGCCAGGTTTCAGGTCCACCCAGAAAGATACACTGAGCTATATAATACACTGGAGTGCTAATCGCCGCTGTTTGAACGAGTCGCTTTGAAGCCACCAGCCGCCATATTGGTACTCCCTATTTTCCTCCAGTAACTAGGGAATATGTGCGCTACAGTATCGAATAACGAGGATTTTCTCATGTTCAGGGGGGGCTTAAAACTTGTTATTTTTTATTTTGTTATTTTTTTATTTAAAAGGGGACAGTGTACATTAATCAACATTAAAACAATGTAAATGTACCCGAGTTAGCTAAAAAGTGCTAATTTTCATCGGTAGTCCCCCAGCCAGGTGTAAAAAAGGCAACCTTAAAAGTAATCACAAGTATAAAATAACAAGATAAAATTACAATGCCAATTAGATAAAAAAAACCATTATGGTTAAGAAATACAATTCATGTAAAATAATTATAAATTATTTCAATACACACAGAAAACCTTAGTGTCCACAAGTTTGGCTCTCTACAAGCCATTTTTTTTTGCATTCTTTTAGAATGAAAAGAATGACAAGGACTCTCTGATGGTTTCTGGAACTGTGTTCCACTTTTTAAGTGTCATATATGGTTATGTTATGTTCTAAAACTATCAAGTACTGAGAAAGTCATGTGCTGAAATATTTTGCATTTTATTTATTTAAATATATACACACACACATATATATTTAATATGAATAACATCTAAAATGTTTCAACACCTAATTTCCTAGTAGTTGATAGTGTTAGTACATCCACTGACTGTAGAATTACCTATGAAACGTTTTCACACAGCCAGAAAACTGCTTGTTGTTGCAACCAAATCCTATGGGATTCTGGGAGAGTAGGGAGTAGCAAGATGGCGGCCAGTGACTTCAGTTTTTCGGCTAAATCAGCACTCCAGTGTATTATATAGCTCAGTGGATGCCGCTGCAGGTTGAGAGATGAACAGCAGCCAGAAGTTAATGCAGCTTTCTCTGAGCTAGCTCCATCACCGGCTGCTGAGCATCTTCAGCCACAGGCATAAAAAACAAACTAACATCTAAGGCAGCAGGGACACAACCATCCACTCAGCATCGCCGTCTGACCCACAACCATCTCCACTCACCTCATCCTGATGAACCAGGGTGAATGCACCTGCAGGGGGGAACAGAGGGAGGATAAATGTGACGACGCAGCACATAGAGCAGCACGGTCTGCTTCTAACGCCGCAGGTTCAGTCAAGGCTGCTGTCACTCACACTTCAGAGCAGTTGAACATATTGAGCCATTCATCATAACATGAAAACTGCATCAACTGTGTCTGAACAGGGCTTACCCAGCTGGTCGGATGTCAGCCGCAGCGCCTGTTAGAAAGAGAGAGAGGGGAGTTCAGTTTGTTTAAGTCATTTAAAGCGACGGGTTGTTGCTTCTCATAAGTAACACTGCTGCAGAGGATTAACAGCAGTGGGTTGCAGGAGAAACTGTTTCTCTGTGCAGTGTGTGAGCGCCACAGGCCACCGCACAGGACCGCAGCTCACACTGTGCGTTAATGAGTCTTAATGTAGTCTTTTATACATACCAGACGTCTGCGTGGTCAGGGGCTCCAGCGCCATCATGGCTCAGTTCTGAGTTTTTCTCTTTATAAAAGAACAAAAAAAAAAAAAAAGAGAGGCATATTACAATTTGAAATAGATTTATACATTGTAGGACCACTAAATCCCAGCAGAGTGTACCAGGCCTCATTGACACCATGCTGCAACCGGCACTGCAGAGGTGAAAGCAAAACCAGACTTTCTCTCACCACTGCTGCTGTGGAATCAGTCCACCGTACTGGAGAGTCCCACGTAAGCAAGAGCAAGCTGTGGCTAACGGAGGCTGGGCTCCACATTTATGAAATATAACACCGTCTGCATGCACGGACAGGTCTTATCTGACCGGGGCGAGCCGTTTAAAACCCCCCAGAAAGGATGTTCAGTGCTTCAGTGGGAGGATATAACCCTCAGTTAATTAAGTCTTTGGTTGGTTTGCATCACCAGGGTGTGTCCTATGTCTGTTTTATGTTAAATGAAGCCCACTGGGCTTTGGTCCAGGATGTGACTCTGCAGCAAAAGGGAGGATGGGGGATGCACAGAGCAGTTTAGTTTGCAAATGCCAGTAATAATTGCATCTGCTTAAAGTACATTATAAAAGGAATAGATTTAATGTTCTGGGCCTTTTATTCTAAATCTGATTGCATAACAGTCTTTTTGTAATGGCTCCGATTTAACGAGTTCGGCCATAAACAGATTCCACACGATTTGCCAAAAATATTTTTTTGTGTGTTTTGATTGTGACTCAGATCCTCGCAGATGAACTGGAGCAATAATTTCCCTAAATCTCGAGATTATTCTGACTGAATAACTTTAGGACATTTACACGTCCCGTTAGAAGCATATTATATAATTTGTTTGTGATCATCTACTCCATGGGATTCTAAAATGCTGACGGGAAATGAGAGCGAGCGTTTAAAAAGCGCAAGATCGCGGGTTCGATCCCCGGCCTGGCCACGTGTTGTCAATTAAAGATAAAATAATCGTAAACTTATGACCCACTGACTATTACACCCAACCTTAAACACGGAACATGGTAAACCAATCAGAATACAATTTTCCAGATATTCTGAACATTAACTCCTAAGCTAATTTCAGATGAAGTCAGATTAGCTTCAGGCTACATAGCAGCTAGCTCCATGCTAATGCTAACTACAGGAACGCAAGGAGGAGGAGAAATGTCTCCATTGCAGTTCAGCCGTTTATTAAACTCAGATATACTTAAACCCGGGGGGTTGGATTTATTGGTATGTCGACTGCTAAGTGTGGGTTGACAAATAAAACAATACTTACTCATTGTTTGCAGTTACACCAACAACCTCCGTTCGGACGGAACACGGAGAAAAGAGAGCTCTACGTCGTGCGTCAGGAGTATTTAAAGACTGTTTTACGTCAGCCGAAGCTGCTTTTCGACAACGCTGTAAAGGGAGGAGCGACAACGATAATAATAATAATGATAATAATAATACTAATACTTCTACTACAGCTATTACTACTACTAATAATAATAATAATATGTCCTAAAAATCTGCCTCCTTCAATTTATCTATCTATCTATCTATCTATGTATCTATCTATCTATCTATCTATGTATCTATCTATCTATCTATCTATCTATCTATCTATCTATCTATCTATCTATCTATCTATCTATCTATCTATCTATCTATCTATCTATCTATCTATCTATCTATCTATCTATCTATCTATCTATCTATCTATCTATCTATCTATCTATCTATCTATCTATCGTGATTTGCAGAGGTGGGTAGTAACTAGTTACATTTACTTGAGTAACTTTTTGAACAAAATGTAGGAGTAGTTTTACTGCTCTGTCCTTCTTACTTTTACTTGAGTAAATATCACGAAGAAGTATTGCTACTCTTACTTGAGTAAACTTTCTGGCTACTCTATCAAGTAAGTAACTTCACTGAATAAAGAACAAACTTGTTTCAATCAAAAAAGCACCAGAGACACATCTACAGTTTATATTAAGGCAAGACTTCTTATTTGTACACAAGTTTTGTGGTTTTTAAAGTGATTTTCTATCTGCTGAGCTCATCAAGCCATTTACAGGTCAAGTAAATTGTAGATATTGTTTCTGGAAGTACTTTGGACTGTCCCAACTTGCTGTTTATGTATTAACTGCTTGGTTTCATAAGTTTTATGTTGGAAAATATTGTTTAGAGAAGTGTTTCTTCTGCTTGAATTTGTTACTTTATAAATTGTATTGTCTGTAGATGTTAGTCATTAAAATGACAGAATTTGTACATAATTTAATAGTTTTGCCAGACCGATTACATCATTTAAAAATATTAAATGATGTTATACATATTTACTCAGTACTTCTTACCGAATACTGTTTTACTCTTACTTGGTTGGGTACTTTTTTACTTTGACTTGAGGAAAAAAGATGTAGAAGTAGTGCTATTTTCTGGCTATATTTCTGGCTACTCAACCCACCTCTGATCGTTTGTAACAAAAGTTGCTTTGCAAAGAAAGCATTCACAGTTGTGTTTATTCATAATTTGTGTATAGTAGGATTTGTATGTGCTTAGACCAGGGGTCTGCAACCTGTCGCTCTGGAGCCGCAAGTGGCTTTTTGGACCTTCCACAGTGTCTCTTAATAACTTTGGCTACAAATTATATTTTTATTATGGCATTTAATAAACTGCAGGTTTTAGCAGTTTTTTCTTGGAATAATTGCTTTTAATTTTCACAACAAAGTGATGCTAAAAGTGCCAGTAATATTTAATTTTAAAATCAATATTTTTTCATTATGTTGGAAACATAATTCATTTACATTTTGTTTTACATCATTATCTACAAATATAAACATGGCATCCATCTTTTTTTTTAAAACCTCAAAACGGGCGTTTCTTTAAACGATGACAACGTATTTCCTACAGTAGATCTTTATCATAAATTATAACTTGTCTTTTTTCAAAAAACGCCAGGAAACATTTGCGGCTCTGAACGAGTCAAGTAAACTGTAGCCAAAATGGCTCTTCAGACTGTAAAGGTTACAGACCCCTGGTTTAGACCGAAACAATAGGCAACGAGAATAGCAGGGGAACCCAGGAAATCAAATAAAATTAAAGTATATAAATAAACACGTCGCCAGAGATAAGGCAAGGAGTATGATAAAAGATTAGTGTGCAGACAAAAAGAAAAAGATTGGTGTACACTGCCCTCTGGTGACCAATTTAAAGAATGACAAGTGGATACATTTCCGCTCTAAAACCTTAAAAATGTCCGTGAACACACGAAATAAATGTCAACACGTAAGTTTCTTAGTTAGTATTACATTTGGATATTATTAGTGGGATTAAAAGCTTTAGATTTAAATTCAAGCGAGCTCTTTTGAACGAGAAATAGAAAAGACAAATGATGACGTCATTTGCCTGCGACAAACATCGATTCCACCTAGAAAGCGGCGTGATGGAAGTATCTCCTTCTACCGTTTCTCTCATCAGAGAGTTTGGTTGCGAACAGACTTTGCTGTCCCGTCCTGATGGATCGGCGTCCTTCGTTCAAGGTAACAATAATTAAATTAAATAAATATTTTCCCCTTTTGGCTTAAAGCAGGCTACACGATAGAAAGATCATTAAACTCGTGTTAGCTGTGCATCTGCTGATAATGTGTAGTTCTGTTTGTAAATGAGCAGACTTGACAAATCTCACTTTCTCTCTTCTAGGTGTCTTTATCCGTCTCGTATAAATATATACAATGCACCTAATAGTTTAGGTAAATAAATAAACGCGTTTCTGCTGTGTACTCTCGATAAAATAACAGCTGCCTACCGCTTGTTTCGAGCAGTTATATTAGCAAATACATAATTTGCTATGTTAACAAATAACATTTCCAGTCTTGATTTTTCTTTTTTATACGCATTTGTCTTTACTAATTATTTAGGATTAGTTTTGTTGCAATTCATTTAACCTTATATTAGAAACGATGCTGCTGTTTTTGTTTCTGCATATGTCCTGAACCATTGCAACAAAATGTTGTTCAGCTGATGAAGCAAATCTGATTTATTTTTACAATAACGATAGGTCTAAGTTAATTCTTACTGACACGGTGGAGATCTGGACTCAACCCTGATTGGTGATGTTGACCCATTATTGCTTTATTGATGCTGATAGTTGATTTCACTCTGTTGGCTTCTGTTTATTTATCTGTTTTTTGGACAAATTACAGGTTCTTGATGGGGTTAGGTGTTGGGAAAACACCGATCTGAGCTGGGATTGTTAGAACAAGTAGCTCTCTGGGGTAGTTTGGATCAAATTCTCAAGCTGTATGCAAATGAAATTTCGTTCTGTATGCGTTCTGTGCATACAAAATTACAATAAAGTTTGTCTAAGTCTAAGTCTAGTCTATTCTGTAATCAGGGTAGAGTGCATTTATCCATTGTCTTCCGCTTACCCAGGATCGGGTTACACTGGCTATCATAGAGAAAGACGTCCCTCTCCCCGGCAACATGCTCCAGCACCTTCTGGGTCTTCCCTGGGGTCTCCTCCCTGTGGGACGTGTCTGAAAACCCCCAAAAAATATGCACTTAGGCGACATCCTGATCAGATACCCAAACCACTTCAACTGACTCCTTTCGATACACGGTTACAGGGACGGCTCTACTTTCAGCTCCCCTGGATATCAGAGCTTCTCACCCTCTCTATAAGGCTGAGCCCAGCCCCCCCTTTGAAGGAAGCTCGTTTTGGCCGCTTGTGTCCGGGGTCTCGTTCTTTCGGTCATGAGGGTCGCAGCGTAGACGGACTGGTAAAACGACAGCTTTGCTTTTCGGCTCAGCTCTTCCTTCACAACAGATCAAAGCAACACCTGAATAGACAAAGCACCTGCTGATCTGCGCATTGGTGCGTAAATTTGTTCTAGTTTGTTGCTAAAGCTCTACTGTAAATGGTTTGACTGGTTGGTATGAATTAAAAAAGCTACATAAATGCAATCTATAACTGTTACCTTTGGCATCTGATGCACTCACTCCCGCCTTTTACCAACAAACAGCAAGCTGTGTCTTGGTGGCAACACAGTTCTGTTGCACACTTCTTACGTTTGACTGGAACTGGTGGCTTCTCTTGAACGTCGTTAAACAGCTGAATCTCTCACTTTTTGACTTTTTATCGACCTAGAAAACATTTAAAATTATTAACCTCTTTGCAATGAACTGATGTGCATCTAAGTACTTTGCACAGCAACATGCAGCAAACAAGCTAAAATCAACTTGAAATGTCACCACCTAAGCTTAAGCTACAACGGTTTGCAATATAACATAAGTGTCATTTTCTTAGTCTTTGAAAACAGTTTATCAATATTAGTTTTATTTATTTTAATAAAAAAAATTTCTGCTTGTTTCTGAAGGCGATACCAGTGTGATGGCTGGAGTGTACGGACCCGCGGAGGTCAAAGTCAGCAAGGAGATCTACGATCGTGCAACCCTGGAGGTGTTGGTTCATCCCAAAGTGGGACTGCCTGGTAATTCCTTCATCTCACAGTAAATGTATCAGTTTTAACTTTAACAGCTTTTTTTTAAATTACCCCCAGTGTTTTACATGTTTCCTGGGTTCAGCTCAAAGTCGTTGAATGAATGGCTCATTGCCAGGTGACAGAACCCAGAGTCCAATTGACCCGATTCCCTCCTGAAAGCTGTACATGGACCTTATGTAGGCGTGAGTCGATGATACGGCCGTCTGTAGCCCTGATTTCAACCCATTTATTTTGTCTTAAGTTTAGACCAAACACCACAGCCTGGTATAAATGCTGCCTTTGCTTAGATATAAAATGGAAAATTCACAAGCTCCACAAAAAAAAAAAAGCAAAAAAAAAAGTAGCATAAACTGAAAGTCGAAGAGATTTTAATTTGATTTAGGGTTAATACATTTTTTTTAAATAATGTTTCAGTTATCAGAATCAGAATCAAGTTTAATCGCCAAGTAGGTTTGCACATACAAGGAATTTGACTTGGTGTTGATGGTGCAGACAGAAATAAGAATACAATAAAATAAAGTAAAATTTAATAAAATCAATATATATATATATATATATATATATATATATATATATATATATATATATATATATATATATATATATATATATATATATATATATATATATACAGAAATAATATACATTCAGTAGACTGAATATAACACATTACTAATGTTTGTGGAAAATAGAGAATATATTTCTAGGTATTTATATATCTGCACTGCACTGAGAAATGGAAACACACATTTTAATATAAAGGGTTGGTGAATAATCACACTGACAGCAAGCAGCTGAGATGAACTTCACGTTTGTTTCTCTTTGTGCCACAAGAGTCATGTTTTCCAAGCAGAACCGGAACAGACTGCAGGTCAGTTGGTGAAGAGGACACAGTGCTGACGGAAAGATGATGAATGCAGTTTAATTTGAGTGAATACATATTAATGCCATTGGAATAACAATAAAAGTCTGTTTAAAAGCCCTGGACTTGTATATTATCAGTGCAGTGTTAGATAACTCAGTCAGAAAAGCACAGGACTAGTAATCGAAGGGCCACTGGTCGGTAGCTTTTGCTCCATGAGTCTGCATTTAAACTTTTAATCAAGCCAATTCTACACTGCAAAAACGGATCTAAAAACAAGTGAAATGTTATTAAAATTTGTTCTTTTGTCCTAGATTTGAGCAGGTAAATAATATTATCTGCCAAAGGAATGAGTATTTTGACCCCTAAATTAAGATAATTAGACCTCCTGCACTTGAAATAAAATGATGGAGATGAGTCGTTTCTATTTTAAGTGCAAACATCTTATTCCATTGGCAGATTATCTTATTTAACTTACCTGCTCAAATCAATGACATACTAATTTTAAGAAAATATTACTTATTTTTAGCTCAGTTTTTGCAGTGTAGGTGTTAAAAGAACGTTCACTTTTAAAATAAATACCTAGAAAAATGCAGCTTAGACATTTAGGAAGCATTTATACTTTTTTTTTTAGATATTTTAAAAAGAAACAAATCTCACCGGGGAGATAGTTTAGCCTCTAGTTTAGCAGCTTTACTAGAGAAAGGATAGAAAACAGGGAGGGGGGACAACTGCTCTATATTCTCTGTAAGTCAGATCACACTGAGCCTACATGTCATCTTTTCCACAAAAACTTAGTTAAACCCAATAAAAGTAAGTAAAACACCCTGTTCAGATAGTCCCATATCAATTAAATAACGTCTCCATGCTTCATTGTTCAGTTTGACACCGACCATGCTCTGCCCCGTCTCAATTAAGGTTTATTTCAATGCTACATCACATTTCTTCTTGTTAGAATTGTCATTGTAGAAAAATAACAAAACAAAAGTTTTCAATGCAATAAAATGTTTATCTCAGCAGGGGTGCAGTTCGATTTCACTAAATCCCAATGTGAACATTTTATGTGTTTCAGTTCAGGTTGTTTAGTTTAATCAGCACCACAGCTACACCTTTTTTATTTTCTGTTAGTTTTATCTGCTTTTCTGTTACTTTTCAATCTGGATTCTAGAATCACAATTAGATTTCTCGCGTAACCTAACAAAGTTTGTAGAAAAAAAGAGACTAGGACTAAAAAAAAAAACGTGTCTGGAGATTATTTGTATTTGTCGTCTTTTATCTCTGCCTTTAATGTAAACATTTTTTGTTTTGATTCAAAAACAGCTTAGTTAGATTTTGAGTTATTACATAATTATGTGCTTACTTTTAAGTATACCGCATATAAAAGCAATCTTTTGTGAAAATAAACTTCCCTGCTGGCGTTTTTTTTTTTTCGGGTAAGACCCAAATCTGACGAGGGAGTCTATATCCGTCTGGCCCAGAATGAGCAGGAGGATGTCGCTAATAATAAAGGATAATTTTTTTTTCATCATAAGATGTAATAAGAAGCTGTAAAGAAAAATCAAAACATGGTGCTTGCAAAATTTAAAAAAGTTTTTTTTAAATGTGACAGTTTTCATTTTATTATAAAGACTAAAACTAATTTTCGTTGCACATCAGTAAGGCAGGCCCTTGTGACTGTGTCAGGAAAACATAATGAAAGCTTCATCGTTTAGTTTTTAATCTGATTTCTCTTCCGACCAGCTTCTGCGTCTTCTTCTGCGTGACAGCTGCTTTACCCCCAGCTCGCCACTAGGAGGCCTCTGTGAGCCGGCTGCTTCACCCTCATCTGCTTCTCTTCCAGGTGTGAGGGAGCGATCACAGGAGCAGTGTCTGCGTGAAACCTGCGAGGCGTCGCTGCTTCTGTCTCTTCATCCTCGCTCCTCGCTCACGCTCATCCTGCAGGTGCTGCACGACGACGGTTCCGTATCCTTGAGCTAAAACCTCGGCGTTGCTGTTCGGTTTAGAGGCAAACCTGCTGGGGGGACCCTTGAATTATGTTTTTTTTTCCTTAGCCCGATCCTCAGCTGCTGTCGTGTTGTCTGAATGCAGCCTGCATGGCGCTGATGGATGCAGGCTTGTCCATGGGCCGCCTGTTCTGTGGCATAACCTGTGCCATCAGTGCGGACGGCGAAATCATCACAGACCCAACTGCAGCCCAGGAGAAGGTAAACCTGAAGCTCAGAAAAGTATTAAAAACAAATCTAACTCTGAAAAAAAATTAAAACCCAGAGAGGGCTTGGATTCCTCCTGCACCTTTTTGTTGAATGGAAACTGATTTAACGAGGAGTGATCTATCATTTAATGTGTATGGTTATGCTATTTTAAACTTTCTTACACAGAACCAAAACAAACAAACAAACAAAAAAAAAAACACTGACTGCCCCTTTCTTATTTCCAAGGTTTTATGTCTCAGGATACCAGTGGTCCTAGCGAGGTCTTGAAATCCGGTGAAAGCAAAGTCATATTCATCTTTCAAGGACAGATTACCTGACACCAGAGAAATAAAAACAACAACCCAAGAGCTTTATTTCAGAATCTACAGGCCCCTGGTGGCATGTTAAAAGTTTAAGTTCATAACAGCACAGACAGAAATCCAATAAATAACTATCAAAGCGTTGCCAAAAGAAAACCACTTGTCTCTAAAAATAATATCGCAGCATGACTTCGGTTTGTACCGAGCACCTAAAGGGACATTGAAGGGAAATAAAAAATAGAATAATTACTTTCTCGTAAACACCAGAAAGTAATTATTCTTTATTTCCCTTCAGTGTCTCTTTAGGGGTTCAGCAGGTTTGACTGTCTGACGTTTGGAAGACTATAACAAGTTTGGAGAAAGACGAGCATATTTCAGCACAAAAGCCTGTTAAAGGAGCGATAAGCGGCATTTCACCACTAGGTGTGCTGTTGAGCACCGTCTGTAGACCAAAACAAGATGCATGGAAAGCCACGCCTCTTTCTACCGCCTGTCACTACCCAATCCGTACCGGTAGCACGATCCGTTCCATCGGCTCATTTGCGCAAACAGAATAACTTCCGGCTAGGCAATGTTTCGTTTTTCTTACTTTTTTATTCTTTTGTCTTTTTTCGGGGCGGGAGTTTCTTTTTGTATATCTTTGTATTTGCGGAAATATTGCATATTCTAAAAAACAAAACAGAAATACATAAAAAATAGTTAAATCGCCTTTCGATCGTTACTTTGACTGCTCTGAGCATGCGCGAATAAACGTCACACAGTGTATACATTTAAATTTGTTTAAATATTTGATTTTCCAGAAAAAAAAATAAAAAGGATGTCTCCACATTTTCTAGTTAAAGGTAAAAAAAATTGCAAAGTAAATTTAACTTTAATTAACTAGCCATAAATAATGTATTTATTATATATGTATAGAGTCTATAAGTTTTACGGTTTTTCAATTTAATGTTTAAATAAGAATATGATTTTTTTTGTCCCTTGGAAAAGCAGTCTTTTCAATTTAAAGTCCAATCTAGAATATATTACACATTTAAGATGATTATGATTATATAACAAAATTCACAGTATAATTAAGGATAAAAATATGTTTTTCCAGTCCTGTTTGAACAGATAATAAAACTTATAGAGTGCATTCAAACAATACAGATAAAAATTATGCAATAATATATTCCCGGACTGCTCTGACCATGTCCAATGATGACGTCAAGCACCACAATGGAGAGAATGTAAAACGCATCCATTTCTTCCAGAAAAGTCTTCAATATTTTCTATACAATGTAGCTTAGCATTATTTAATGATTTAAGAATAGAAATAAGTATTTTCAGTAACGTAATTACATTACTTTTGGCGACCTGGAAGTTATTCATGTTCAAATGAGCTGATGGAACCGATCGTGCTCCCGGTACAGATCAGGTAGTGACACTGCCAACGCCCGGCTGCTCTATGCTAATGCTAACTGTGTTAGCTGGGCTACCGGCGACTCGCCTCGCTCAACCGTATCGTCTGGCCCGTTGCTGGTCAAACTCCAACAATTAACCCACATGAATCGAATTGAATTGAATCAGCATAGCAACATAAGTCTAGCAAGATTGTAACACCAACAAAAACAAACATCTGACTTCATGCCGTTACTCACCTATCCGGAGGAGAAAAGCTAGCTCCGAGCGACACCGTTGGACCAACTGGCTAGCAAGATGTGATCAACTGGCATCATGTCTTATAAATACATTAAAGTTGAGCTGTGTGGAAAAATAGATCAGAAACTGTATATATTACTGGCAAAGCAAATTCGATCAATTCAATTCAATTCAATTTTATTTATATAGCGCCAAATCATGAAACATGTCATCTCAAGGCACTTTACAAAGTCAAGTTCAATCATATTATACAGATTGGGTCAGATTATACAGATTGGTCAAAAATGTCCTATATAAGGAAACCAGTTGATTGCATCAAAGTCCCGACAAGCAGCATTCACTCCTGGGGAACCGTAGAGCCACAGGGAGAGTCGTCTGCATTGTACATGGCTTTGCTGCAATCCCTCATACTGAGCAAGCATGAAGCGACAGTGGGAAGAAAAACCACCCATTAACGGGAAGGAAAAACCTCCGGCAGAACCGGGCTCAGTATGAACGGTCATCTGCCTCGACCGACTGGGGTTACAGAAGACAGAACAGAGACACAACAAGACAGACAAACAAGCACAGAAGCACACATTGATCTAGTAATCTGTTCTACATTAGATGGTAGTAGCGGGTGAGCCGTCTTCTCTGGATGATGTCACAGTTAACAGAACGCCAGACCAGGTGTACCTACTATGAAGAAAAAGAGAGAGAGCAAAAAGTTAAAAGCTGAAATGACGACAGTCATTTCAATGTAATACAATGCAAAACTGGAGAACAGTAGACTGAAGAACAGTAGAAATCAGTAGAGTGAGAAAATTAGACCCTGATGTCCTCCAGCAGCCTAGGCCTATCACAGCACAACTATAGAGATAGCTCAGGGTATGAGCCACTCTAACTATAAGCTTTGTCAAAAAGGAAAGTTTTAACATTAGTCTTAAAAATAGATAGGGTGTCTGCCTCACGGACCAAAACTGGGAGTTGGTTCCACAGGAGAGGAGCCTGATAGCTAAAGGATCTGCCTCCCATTCTACTTTTAGAGACTCTAGGAACCAGCAGCAGACCTGCAGTCTGAGAGCGAAGTGCTCTGTTAGGAACATACGGGGTAATCAGAGCTCTGATATATGGTGGAGCTTGATTATTAAGGGCTTTATACGTTAGAAGGAGAATTTTAAATTCTATTCTTGATTTAACAGGAAGCCAATGAAGGGAAGCTAAAATTGGAGAAATATGATCCCTCTTGTTGATTTTCATCAGAACTCTTGCCGCAGCATTTTGAATCAGCTGAAGACTTCGAACTGCATTTTGTGGACTTCCTGATAGTAAAGAATTACAATAGTCCAGCCTTGAAGTAACAAATGCATGGACTAGTTTTTCAGCATCACTCCTGGACAGAATGTTTCTAATTTTGGCGATATTCCGGAGGTGAAAAAAGGAAACTCTGAAAACCTGTTTAATATGGGATTTAAATGACATGTCTTGGTCGAAAACAACACCAAGATTTTTAACTTTATTACCAGAGGCCAAGTTAATGCCATCCAGATTAAGGGATTGATTAAGAACTTTATTTTTTGAAGACTCTGGCCCAAAGATTACAACTTCTGTCTTGTCAGAATTTAAATGCAGGAAATTTAAAGTCATCCAGCTTTTGATGTCATCAAGACATGACTGCAGTCGAAGTAACTGATTGGATTCATCAGGATTTATGGATAAATATAGCTGAGTGTCATCAGCATAACAGTGGAAATTAATCCCATGCTGTCTGATAATTTTGCCAATCGGAAGCATATATATAGTAAATAGAATTGGTCCAAGGACTGAACCCTGTGGTACTCCACAAGTGACCCTAGAGTTTGAGAAAGATTTATTATTAACATGAACAAACTGGAATCTGTCCGACAGATAAGATTTAAACCAGCCTAATGCTTTTCCCTTAATCCCTACAGTATGCTCAAGTCTTTGTAGGAGAATATTGTGATCAACTGTATCAAATGCAGCACTGAGATCTAACAGGACAAGTATAGACACAAGTCCATTATCTGAGGCCATGAGAATATCATTAGTGACCTTCACCAGAGCTGTTTCAGTGCTATGATGAGCTCTGAAGCCTGACTGAAACTCCTCAAGTAGGTCATTACTTTGTAAATGTTCACATAGTTGATTAGCAACTACTTTCTCAAGAATTTTAGATAAGAAAAGAAGATTAGATATAGGTCTGTAATTTACTAACTCATCTTGATCAAGAGATGGTTTCTTAAGTAAAGGTTTAATAACAGCTACTTTAAAAGCCTGTGGTACATATCCATTTACCAAGGATAGATTAATCATGTCTAAAATAGGACCACTGATCAGAGGGAATACCTCCTTAAACAACTTGGTTGGGATTGGGTCTAACATACAGGTAGAAGGTTTAGATGAAGCTAAAATTTTAGATAGCTCAGAAAGCTCTACTGCTTTTAAACAGTTCAGACACTGCGCAGGTTCTAAGGATTCCTCCAATGCTGCCTCACTTACTGAGGATGAGGTAATCATGTTTGGGAGGATGCCAATTATTTTATTTTTAATGGAATCAATTTTATTTATGAAGAATCCCATAAAATCATTACTGCTAAGAGCTAAGGGAATGGATGGATCAACAGAGCTGTGGCTCTGAGTAAGTTTGGCAACTGTACTGAAGAGAAATCTAGGATTATTCTTATTCTCCTCAATTAATGATGAAAAATATGCTGCTCTAGCTCTGCGAAGGGTCTTGTTATACAACAATAGACTGTTCTTCCAGATTAGGTAGGATTCCTCTTGGTGTGTAGAGCGCCATTTTCTCTCCAATTTCCTAACATTGTGCTTCAAGGAACGCAGCTCTGAATTAAACCAAGGAGCCAGCTTCCTGTGAATAATCACCTTCTTTTTCAAGGGAGCTACATTGTCTAATGCAGAACGCAATGACGAAGTCATACCGTTTACAAAGACATCTATTTGTGAATTGGAAGAAACAACATTGCTGCTATCTGCAGGGCATTTCTGCAATACGGAGGATATTAAAAAGGGGACAGACTCTTTAAGTTTTGATACAGCGTTATCCGATAAAGATCTACTATAATGGAACCCTCTTTTGGGGGTGGAGAACTCAGTTAGATTAAACTCAAATGTTATTAAAAAATGATCAGATAGGACAGGGTTGTGAGGAAATACTGTTAATTCTTCACAATCAATGCCATATGTCAGAACAAGGTCTAAAGTATGGAGCCGAGAGTGCGTCGGTTCATGCACATTTTGAGCAAAACCAATTGAATCTAGGATAGTTTTAAAGGCTACACTAAGGTTATCACATTCTGTGTCAACATGGATGTTAAAATCACCCACTATAATAGCCTTATCAGTATTTAACACCAAATCAGATAAGAAATCTGACAACTCATCCAAAAACTGAGTGTAAGGGCCTGGTGGACGATACAAAACAACAAACAGAAGAGGTTTTATTGCTTTGCAGCTTGGATGAGGGAAACTGAGGGTTAAATGTTCAAAAGAACTGTAGTTATTAATTGGCCTGGGACTAATTAATAAATCAGACTGAAAGATAGTTGCCACTCCTCCTCCTCTTCCCACAGATCTGGGAATGTGGAAATTTGAATAATTGGTGGGAGTTGACTCATTTATACTAACGTAGTCCTCTTGTAGCCAGGTTTCTGTGAGACAAAACAAATCAATCTGTTTATCAGAAATCAATTCATTAACTAACAAAGTCTTTGGAGGGAGAGACCTTATATTTAATAGACCACATTTAATTGTTTTATTTTTAGGTTCAAGGTGAACCGTATTGATTTTTATTAGGTTTTTATGATTTGTTCCTTTTAGATAAGTTTTTGATCTGTTAAGTTTTGGCCGTGGGAAAGACACCGTCTCAATAGGATAATGGATGGGTAACAGTACAGAAGCTGCAGAGAGGTGTGTTAAACTACGGCTCTGCTTCCTGGTCTGGACCCTGGATTGTCAGCATTTAGGAGGACTAATAAATCCGGCCAGATTTCTAGAAAGAAGAGCTGCACCATCCAAAGTAGGATGGATGCCGTCTCTCCGGATCAGACCAGGTTTTCCCCAGAAAGTTCTCCAGTTATCAATGTAGCCCACGTCGTTTTCAGGACACCACCTAGACAACCAGCGGTTGAATGATGACATGCGGCTAAACATGTCATCACTGGTCAAATCAGGCAGGGGACCAGAGAAAATTACGGAGTCCGACATTGCTTTAGCAAACTCACACACCGAAGCAACACCAACTTTAGTGACCTCCGATCGGCGTGATCGGGTGTCATTACCGCCAGCGTGAATAACAATCTTACTGTATTTACGCTTATCCTTAGCCAGCAGTTTTAGGTAAGATTCTATGTCGCCCGTTCTGGCCCCTGGCAGGCATTTAACTATGGTCCCTGGTGTCTCTAGTGCCACGTTTCTGACTATTGAGCTCCCAATAACCAGGATCGGCTTCTCAGCGGGTGTGTCGCTGAGTGGGGAAAATTTATTTGAAACGCAGACGGGTCGGTGGTGAACTGGGGGCTGAAATCTAGAGCTATGCTTCCTACGAACTGTCACCCAGCCGGCCTGCTTACCCGGCTGCTCGGGTGCTTCTGGAGGACCACTAAGTGAACTAACGCTAGGTCTATGTGGCTCCGCGCTAGCAGAGGGGCGGCTATCAGCTGGTCTTTCCATAGCACGGAGCCGGGACTCTAATTCTGACACCCTCGCCTCCAAAGCTACAAAAACACTACATTTATTACAAGTACCATTATCACTAAAGGAGGCAGAGGAATAGCTAAACATCTGACACAGAGAGCAGGAGATAAGGGGAGACTTAGTCAGAGACGGAGAAGCTGAAGTAATAGTAGGAGAGGAAGCCATTGTGGAGCTAAGGCTAGGCTAGGCTAAAGCTAGGCTAGCGCCCTTCTACCACGCCAAGAGAGCAAACCGTGAAACACGAGGAGTTCCCAAGCGTGATGTGCAGCAACAGAAAATGTTTTAAAAGTGCTTATGTGTTAGAAACAGATGTTACAGCAAAGAGATTAAAGATAAAAGCGAGAGAATCTGGAGCAACAAACCGTTGCTCACGCAGTGAAAACAGGAAGTGATACAATACGCCTTACCGCAAACAGGAAGTGACGTCAGTCAGAGCCGTCAGTCAGAGAGATTTCACCAGATCGATTTATTAGGTGTAATTAGATATTAATCGTCTCATTGTGAGCTGCTGTTGTATAAGTAAAGTGCTAATACTGGATCTATTAGCTGCTGAGTCATGGGGTGGAGATCATTTATAACTTGCTGGATCCGCATATGTTTGTTGTATTTTTGGAATTGTCTTCAGGAAAGTCGAGCTCTGATGACCTTTGCCATCGACAGCAAGGAGCGCAGAGTTATGATGTCATCAACCAAAGGCTCGTTTTCAGTTCACGAGGTCGGTAATTTAAGGAGCCGCTGTTTCCCTCGTGTTCTTCATTTCTGACGTGTCTGTCGGGCCGTCTGACACTCCTGGTTTCTTCTTCTTCTAATTCTTCTTCTTCTTCTTCTTCTTCTTCTACAGCTGCAGCAGTGCATAGCCGTCAGTCAAAAAGCGTCGGAGAAGATCTTTCAGTTCTACAGAGACTCTGTGAGACGGCGATACTCCAAGAACCTTTGATCAAAGCCCAGCTTCCTTTAATCCCCCACCACATTATTTTTTTTAATACAGTGTGCATATACATTTTGTGTAAAAATAAAAATATTTAGCAACCACTTTGGGCTATCTTTCTTTGGCTCAGTTGTAGAGACTTGGCTACCTTGTCAGATTAATTGCATAGGAGAATAAATGAAGGAAGGCTGATGTTGGTTAGGTGCGTTTATTCATTTATTGATGTTCCACTTAGATATTCACAGTTAACACATGGAAGCAGAGCCGCCCCGAGGATTTATGAGGCCTTCAAACACTGATTGTGGGACCTTGGCCCCAGGTTGGCCTGTTGTCCACGACCAGCAACGTCCCTTTTTAGCTATGCTCAGATATTTGTGCAATGCACGTTTAATTAAACCTTTTAATTTGGTTTGGTGGCATGAAGTATAAACATCTGAACAGCTACATGAACAGAGGAGACTTATCTCAGGAATTTCATCCACTCTTTGTATTATTGTAGTGAAAACGTGAACAATAACAACTTTATCTGCCCATCATTGTTCTTGCTGTCAACATAATTTGTGTTTATTTCAAAATGTCTAAAAAGTGGAAAACCCTTCCAGGCTTATTTGACAAGTAAAAACATTTTAATGCTGTTTTCCATTTAGACTCATAAATAGCAAAATCCACATCAGAAAAAAAAAATCAGCAGAAGTCAGGCGCTTCGCTCATAGAGGTTCCTCAGGGTTGTTGCATTTTATGCACATTATAAGTGTAATATACTGTATAAATTAGATCTCCTCCAGCTTAATTTGGCTTAGTTAAAAGCGGAAAGGCTCGCAAGATTTGCTAATCGTTCTCAGTGACCAGTCATACAGCTATTAACGGTATAAGCTGATAAGTGTTTCTCTATTTTAGGCATTCAAACGTTAAACGTTAATTAAGAGAGGCGGATGTATCGAGTCACAAACTGTCAGAAATGCAAACAAAGGGGTTTATTTCAGTGGAAAACTTAAATTAAAAACCAGATTCCCAAATTAAGGTGGCTCGTGAGGACAAGTCCACCCTGGCTCCGAAGTTTATTCTGACAGCTGAATATAAAACTGAGTAAAAGTTGGCTGTGCTGTTGCCTTGCAGCAACAAGGTCCCGGGTTCGAATCCTGGCCTGGGGACTTTCTGCACGGACATTTCATGTTATCCCCATACATGCTTGTTGTTCTCTTTCTGGGTACTCTGGTTTCCTCTGACAGGACTTATTGGGTTAATGGCTCCCTCAAATTGCCCTTACACTGCAAAAACGCATATAAAAATAAGTAAAATGTTCTTAAAAATTTGTGTTTTTGTCCTAGATTTGAGCAGTTTCCCCTAAAATAAGATAATTAGACTTCCTGCACTTGAAATAAGATGATGGAGATGAGTTGTTCCTGTTTTAAGTAAAAAAAAATCTTATTCCATTGGCAATTCATCTTATTTACCTACTAAATTGTAGGTTGTTTGTCTCTCTTGTTGTGTCTCTGCTCTGTCTTCTCTAAGCACCAGTGGGTCGAGGCAGATGACCGTTCATACTGAGCCTGGTTCTGGTTCTGCTGGAGGTTTTCCTTCCTGCTAATGGGTGGTTTTTCTTTCCACTGTCGCTTCATGCTTGCTCAGTATGAGGGATTGCTGCAAAGCCATGTACAATGCAGACGACTCTCCCTGTGGCTCTACGCTTCTACAGGAGTGAATGCTGCTTGTCGGGACTTTGATGCAATCAACTGGTTTCCTTATAGAGAACATTTTTGACCAATCTGTATAATATGATTGATTTTGACTTTGTAAAGTGCCTCGAGATGACATGTTTCAAGAATTGGCGCTATATAAAAATAAGATTTAATTGAATTGAATTGACTTATTTTTAGTTCGGTTTTTGCAGTGTAGGTGTGTGTGTGTGTCGCTATATGTTGCCTTTTGATGGACTGCCGACTTGTCCAGAGTGGACCTGCCTCTCATGATGACTGGAGATGGGCACCAGCGCCCCGCCTCTCTCCTGGTCACTGAGCACATTTCCTTTCAAACCCTGCAATGCAATCCCAATTTCCTTTGTTGTGACGTCACTGCCATGCCTAAATTTTTGTTTTTGGAGCCAATAAAACTCTCCACGACAAGTTCAAGTTAGGGTATGACGAGTAAAATCAATTACAGCGTCACAGTTTGTGGGCTGAACTGGTGTCTCCAATTTAATTGATGCTTCTTGCAGCATTTGTTTGAGCATATTTCCGATGCGTCTCCACCTCATTGCACCTGAATATAAAAACTAAAATAAAAAATAAAAATTGCTGAAGCTTTACAAATGTATCTGTCTTATTGTAACCGTACAGGTGACCCAAAATGATTAAGACCTAAACCAGAACCCAACTCGTTGCAGCTGTTCCGTCGAAGGGATGCACATTTATTTCTTTATTAGACACAAAAACGTCAAAGTGTTTTTTTTTTTCTTTTGTTTTTTTGTTGGCATGGATGTTCTTGGGAGACATGATGCGGCTCAGTTAGTGTGCGACGCTGTGGGGAAGGTCAGTGGATTAACCGACAAGGGTAAGACTCACAGTATGGTAACAGTCTTGATAAACTCTGGGATGACACAAACCAGCGTGTTTATGACACTTTTAGGTCAGCTGTGGACGCCATAAAAAACTGTACAGGAAAATAGAAAATGTTGGCTTTTCCCCTCACATATTTTTGGTAGCACTCCATACGGTTCTGCAACATTTTGGTACCAGGAGGCAAGTGTTTGATAAAGGGTTTCACTTTGTAACACCCAGGTAAATTACCTGTCAGTAACGCCGTGTACGTCAGGGTGAAAGTTTAAAAAGCGGCACAAAAAGGACAGCGTTTGGGGAACAGATGTTAATATTACAAAAACATCGTAAAGAGACATTTATGTAATAATAAACCTAGTTTACAGCCCTGAGAAATAATTACATATCCGCATTCCTCACATTGAAACAAAAAGCAATGAGAGATTAATTTCAGCACTTTTTTTTTTTAAATGTAACTACCCGTTTGATTTTAATTAAATTTAAAGTAGAGTTTTATCTAATTGTTTTTAGGTCATTACCGCGCTTATGAGGCTGTGATGAACAAGCTAGTATATTCAGTTTAGTTAAACTTAAATCAAGAAATATATTATTAATCCCAAAGGGAAACCTAATGCCGTTGAAACTCATGATAAACAAGTTTCTTAAGGGATATTTGACTCCAGTCAATTTGTGCAGCTATTGCGGATGGTTGGTTCTTATTTGCTGAGATTTATTTGTGAACAAACGGAGCTCAAACACAAAGAAATGGTTAAATTCTCAGCATCAGATTGTAACTACGTTGTCACGGCCATCAAACAACAAAGACTGTACTTTGCGCTTTTAGAAAGTAAGTTTAACAGTTCCTTCAAATGTTTAATTAAAATGTTAAACATTTCAGAAA
This sequence comes from Fundulus heteroclitus, assembly GCF_011125445.2. Taxonomy (NCBI): domain Eukaryota; kingdom Metazoa; phylum Chordata; class Actinopteri; order Cyprinodontiformes; family Fundulidae; genus Fundulus; species Fundulus heteroclitus. Next base: position 38,282,265 of record NC_046378.1, on the reverse strand, counting down.
ATCTTTTAAATTTATCAATGCTGAAATTTACCATTATTCTCATGCTCAATAACCAAAAATAAAATGTTCAGATCATTTACGGGATGGCTCAGGGGAACGGAGCAGCGGCTCGGTTCGCTTATGCCTTGGTCCGGCTCTGACTCCGCCCCTCAAACCAAGAACTTTATATTCCCCTTTTTTCCATTTGACATTTTGTGCATATTCACCAAATCCATCCATTGGCCTTTTAGTCCCTCCTGCCATCATTTGTGAACAAGAACACAAAATGTTTTAAGGTCCCCAGCTGGAGGGAAGGGTCTCACCCTGAACCAGGTGGGAGCACGCCACCTTTTTCCATTTGGGAAGCATGACCTGGGAGGAACTGACGCACAGCCGGCCCTCTCCAGCCCTCTCTGAAGGTCTTGGCTTTAAGACATTTAAAGGTTGATTTCATCCGTGTTACTGATTCTGGTAATTCTTAGGTTATTACGTTGGTGACTGCAGGTTGCTCTCTAATTCCTCTGACGTTGTTGTTGTTGTTGTTGCTAAGCAACCTCGCCGGTACCATCCTATTGCAGAGATGTTACGTGAAATGCTTCCTTTATTTTTTTATTTTTATTTTTTTCATTTTCATACATTTTGGGATTAAACCAATATGGTCAGAGATTTTTAGGGTTGGTCAAAGGTTTTTCTTACGAGAACTTTGGACCCAACAACGAAACAGACGAAGCTTTGAACACGTTTGTAAAACACAAAAGTGCCATGCAGACAAGGATTTGTCACATTAGTTTTATCTTACCTTACATATTTAAATATTTTATTTATTTATTTTTACATCTAAACATGTGCGCTGCTGTTGTTGTTTACTATGTTTTTAGCCTGAAGAAACAATCTGTGTGTTTCAGTCCTTTTTAACAGGAAGGGAAAACTATTCTGTGTTTATATTTTTAGGATAATTTCCTTCACAGTCTGGTCACTTTGATATTTTTGGCACTTTTCCTCACTGGTCTGTTAAAATTTCCCAGCAGCACTTTCTTCACTCCTATTTCTTATTTCAATTTCATTTCATATATATAATGGCACTCTGTCATAGTCACAAAGATAAAACTTGGCTTTAAAACAGCAAAAGGCGGTCCCTTCTGCGGGTAAACAACAGGTGATGCTTACTGGAACATCTGGATAGGATGTTGAGGGATTTTCGGGTTCTCTGAAGAAACGTTGCTTCTGCCGTGTCTCCACATTCTTCCAGGTAAGTGACTGGATCTGTGAAGTCCGGCATGAGTTCCCTCTATCGCCCAGAAATCTGCAGATTTCCTCTTGCAGCAGCGGCGTTCCCATTGTGGAAACTTCTTTTCTCCTTTAAACTTCATTTAAGCCCCACATGTGATAAGAAGTGTAGCACAAAATTAGTCAAAGTCAGCGTGATGGACACAAGCTTGACTCAGAGTGTCCTCTGAGTTAAATGACGTCCTAATCCAGTGAGACGTGGCTAAGATCTTCTCGTTTACTCGTTGTTTTTACGGATGACGTGCTGATATTCATGAACGGGTTTGTGTCTCTGTGTGTCCAGCAGCAGTTCTTAGGACGGCTTCGCGGACAGGTAGGAAATCAGCGCGGCGATGGCGCAGATGTACGTTATGATGCCAAAGACAATGGAGAGCACAGAGAGCCACAGAGCCTGGCGAGAGGCCGCGTTGGCGCCCTGAAAATCCCCCTGAGCCGAAGCCTTGTTGGTCTGGAAAAGCAGAAGACAGTGAGATGAGGATTAGCGGGTTGGGTGGAAAAAAAACAAAAAAAAGAATCAGAGATGATTTGTCATCATTTGTCAGTGTGTCCTCCATGCCTTTCCTCCTCCACTCAGTTCAATCCCACTCTAATCCCACATTATGTCCCCCCCCCCCACAGCGTTCAGGACTCATCTGGTTGTTTTTTGTCCTCCTCTCTCTCCGTACAGTCCTGTTCTCTGACTTTGACCCCTGTCTAAGGTAGCGCTCCACAATATTAGACCTGCATCGGACTGAAGTTTCGCCCTTTTTCAGATTAAATCTTTGAGAAAATACCGTTGCAGTTTTTCGCCAGCGGCTGTTATCTTTTTTTGGGCTCTGCAAGAATGTCACGAAGATGTTGATAGATGTAAGGACGTGATTTTATTTTATCGTTTGATTAATTTGTATGTGTGAGGGTCGATTATGTTTAGCAGTCTGCTGATGCACTGCTTACACTCTGCAGCAAATAGGTGAACTGGCTTTTTTTTAATTGAATCGCTGTGATTACCTAACATATTTAGAAAAAATTATGAAATGCGTTATATTATCTATAAGAACATTACTATTACTCTTCTCTCATTTTCACAGTAGTAGTTTTTTCGGGTGATGATGATGATGCTAAACTCTGTGACTGGACAAGTTATGTGTCTATTTAGCTGAGAAGGTGTTTAATGTTTATGTACTTTGATATCAGCAACTCCTTTTTGTCAGGGGAGAAAACGTTTGAGTGCCGCTGCTTGGTGAAGTAGTTAGCACTTATCCTTGCCTTTATTTTTGTCCAGAAAATAAAACGCAGGTGTTACCGTTAAAAAGGTTGGTGGGGGGGTTTGTTAGATGACTCCTGATAAATTGGAAACCAGCGCCATCTGCTGGTGGGTTTGTACCTGCAGTGAGAGGCATATGTAGCAAGGGATTCTGGGTAATCCTCATAGCATTGTTTTAACTACGTTATTTATAAAAGTGGACAAATAATAATATCTTTGATATTTGTGTCTTGATTTTATTTTTGTTTGCCAAACTTTAAGCTATTCAAGGGGTTCACAAACTTTTCAGCCTGCGAACCCCAAAATCACAGCGGCAGAGACTGGTGACCACCTTTTTGCGGGGGGCATTTTGTCCCTTTTTTTATGGAAATAGTGAGTGTAAAGTGATGATATTACGAGAATAAAGTCGTATTTTTCTAAGAATTGTTACAAAAGAGTGCAGGAATGACTAAATCTCTTTAGCACATCAACGTCAAGTCATCCCGCTTTCCCCACTTTGGGAAGCCCTGAGCTACTTTATTCTATGTCTCTGTATATTACCGATGATGAGGCTAATGGCTAACCCTAACATATGCCATCTTTCCAGAGAGGGAATGTGCTGCGTCCACAGGCAGTAAACATGATTTCCCAGTATTTCAACAAAATTATTAGATAAAAATACGAAGCAAGATTTAATTCAGTTAATTTAACAAAGAAAAGCAACAATTATTGTATTTAACTGCTTTCCCCTCATTTACAAAACAGATAAATCTGTTGATCATGAAATATCTTCACCCGTCACTCTAATGCGTTAACAATGCAGAATATTCGGCACAAAAAGACAATTTATTCGAAAGCCCACATCTAAACTTTGCTGTTTATTATATAGTTTTAGTACCATTATCTCAACTGTTTTAACTAATATGCTGGATCATTTTAGCAGTACCATAAATACAATAAATGTTGATTTTCTTTGTTGAATAAACTGTAATAAATCTTTTTTTTATATTTTTTTTGAACACTTTTGTGTAAATACTGTGAAATCTGGGAGTTTTGATTCTAGGTCATTGTGCTCTGAGAATATTTATGTTATTTAAAGAATTATTGATATAAATCTGTGTTATCTTTTTTTTTTTTTTGTTGATTCAACCAGAAAAACAGTAATAAATTCTGAGCAGCCTAAAGTGCCGTAAAAATTACTTCTTCTGAATCAGTTATTGGCTAAATGTTGTGTGGTATTTTCTCTGAAAACATTGAGTGGGAATTTGATAAAAACAAAGTAATAATTTCATTTTAGGTCCAGATTATCATCAGAATATTGAGCTGAACTGTTCAGGTTTGAGTTTCTTCAGTAGAAAACCCTCCACATTAAAAGCCTTTGCTGTGTTTAAATACTGGGACTATTGTTAGGCTGCTTAACCTGCTGCAGAAGAAGCACAGATGACATTTTCACGTCGGACCGTGTCAGGGTTATACCTTCTGAGAAAGGTAGAAGGCGGCGATGCCCAGAGGCCAGAAGCAGCAGAGCATGGAGAAGAAGGCCAGACCCAGGTAGTCCTGAGGGATCATCAGAGGAAAGTTGCTGTCGCTGTCCGTATCACTGAGCTCATCCATGGACGAGTCCTGGGATTCAAACAGAGAACATTCAGGGTGACTTTGGGTCTGTGGCTGTAGAACGGCGTCACTTTCTGTAGACGTTTGTCTTTCAGATCCAGATGTGTGCAGCTGGAGCGAGGAAAGGAAGAACTCTCCCTGAAGATGGAGACGGCAGCCTTTCCCGCTCCGAGGCCACATGTTGAGATCTGCCTCATTTGGAAGAGGGTCATAAATAGCTTTTTAGACACTAAGCTTATTTGTAAAGAAATTTCACAAGCATCAAGCCAAGACCTTGGAGTTTAATGCGCTGTTAAATTCAAAAGCTCACACAGATAATCTGCTTGAAAACGACGTGGCGGTTCGTGAAAGCGGGGAAAATATGCTGTTTCATTACGCTCACGTCTTTTACCACAACCGGAAAACCTTGCTTGTGACTTAATGGGGTTATGGTCTGAATTTGCACAAACTCCATTGACTGCAGGCTATCCGTGACTCATACATCTGCGTATAAGTCTGCATATTCGATCTGACTTCCCCGACTCAACCGTGCTACTCTGCTTATTTCTTTTTTTTTTTTTTTGCATGAACAAGCGGTACATGTCATACAGTCGCACATATATGCCTCTTTTTAGAAAGCAAAAAAACAATTTTATTAAGATTTTAATCCTCTTAATTAAAGGGAAAGTCCCTTAAAAATTTATTCTGATTATCTGTTTCCAAAGTGGGCCCAAATGTGTTCATGCATTTCATGGTTGCAGCATCTGTCAGTAATTTTCAGCATCCGTCATTCAGGTCATTGTTTTTTTGGTTCATTTAATTTGCCTGATGGATTTTTTTTTTTTTTTTTAAAACCTGAATGGGGATTGATCCAGGTATTTGCATTGTTGCCATGCACAGCTGGTGCAGTTAGGGGATTTTGAAGAAGCAATTGACAGAACACCATCTGCCCGAATCCTGTGGGATGTAAACGCCTCCTCAGCTGAGTGCGGCGCAGGATTTTATGATCAATGCAAAAAAACACAAGAGCAAAGACAACAACGAGCAGAGCAGCAATGGGAGCACAAAGGAGACGGGAGGAAAGTCTTTTGATTTTACGTTAGAACCATTTATCCTGCAAGGACGGTTAGGAAACTTTTCTCAAAGCTTTGGTCAAATGGGCAACTTCTCTCTGTTGGAGGGCAGTAAAACTTTGGATGAGCTGAACGCTGCGAGACAAAAATAACCAAAAGCTGAATTTTACTGTCAGCTCTACGAGTTTACTGTGTGCAGCGTCGTTTTAGCAACATTTAGAAGAGAAATGCTGCGTATTTCTGCTTTGACTCAGAAAATCCGGAGGTGATGTGGATCACAAAGACCTGACGCAGAGCACAGCGAGATACGTGGAAAGAGACATTGATGTTATGTGCACTTTCTGTTCTATGAGTGTTGAAACAGTGACTCGTTTGTTTTGGCATTGCCCTTTTTTTTCCCAAAATCTCTGGTCTAACATTTATAATTTTATTGCAGAAAAAATTGAGAAAGATTTCAAGTTATTTTGGAAGGATGTCCTTTTTGGTTTTTATGACCTCAACAGAACAAGGCCAAATGAAACTTTCATTATTAATTTGATTATTCTCTTGGCAAAATTTTTACATTCATAAATGTAAGTTTGCGCATTCCAAAACATCTTTTATTGCTTTTAACAATGAGGTCAAAGCAATATGTCAACACCATTAAGTATTCTCTTAATCAAAAGGCAATAAAAACTGTGAATGTGTGTAAACAATTTAATATCTTTTTGTAAATTTGTACTTCCCCTGGCAAAATGTGATGATGTAAATCTTAATTTATGTTTTATGCTTTATTTATGTTCTATAAATGGTGGAAACTGCACAATGTATTATTTTACATTGGAGAGGAATGTTCATGTAAACTGTGCAATTGTTGAATAAAAAAAAAAAACATGGAAAGAACACATTTAAAACAAACAATGCATTTAGACAGCGTTGTTTGCAGAAGATCTGATAAAAAACAGTATCTAGAAAAAAATATTCACACCCCTGGCATTTCTCATGTTTTGTTGCCTCGCAACCTGGAATTAAAAAATGGGTCGTTTAGGAGTTTGCAGCTTTAAAGTTGGATTTCTTTTAATTGTGAAGCAAACAACAAATATGACAAAATACACGAAAACTTTAGTGTGAATAACTATTAATCCCCCCCCCGACATCAGTACTTTGTAGAGCCATCTTCTGCTGCAACTCCAGCTGCAAATGGCTTTGGATCAGGCTCTATGAACACCGCATCTAGCCACAAACACGTTTTTTAAAAGCAAGATTGCTCCAGCTCCTTAAAGTTGGACGGTTTTTACTTGTGAACAGCGATCTTTAAGTCTTGCAAGCGTTGTTAGTGCATTGCTGGCCGTCCACAGAAACCTAGACGACACACAGAGATCCCTGAATAGAGAAACGATGGCTGCCAGCAGGGTGGACACAGATGCAAGACGTTGAATAAAAAAAGAGGCTATGTACCTAACCTCCACGAAAAACATGATTTTTTTCCCACAATAACCTCTTCAACTTGCAAGTGCAGCAAAAAAAAGAAGAAAAAAAAGAGATCATCAATAACCTTACAATAAATATTCCTCCTCCATCAGGAGCAAAGAGCAAAAACCATAGCCTGATCTTAATAAACTGAGCGATTTCTCAACAGCTAGTGTTAGGGGAGGTGCAGACATTTTGTCACAAGATTCAAACTATAAATACTTGTGATTTAAAACGTTGACGTGTCTCGTTCTACTGAGAAGTAGAAGTGAAGGAAAATGTGTGACCTGTCTTGTTTAGTGGAGACGAGCTATTTGTGCACAACAGATCCGACCCTGCGTTTTCCCCAGGTGAATAACAGATATTCAGTTTTTCTATTTTTACATAGGAGAAAAATATGTGTTCCTTGGGAGGCGTGACATATCTACATTTTCCCATTGTGTGAGGAGTCTAAGAACCCCCTATAATTTCTGCCTATGCTTTTCAGTGGCTGTCAATTTAACCTTACTCAAATGATCTTAAAAATAAATATCTAATGCAGAAGTGTTCAACACTTTCACCAGGTATCATCTCATTGTTTGCCTGTATTTCTTGTTCTGTTTGCTGTGACAGGGTCCCAACCACTGCAGCTGGGTTCCTACCTGCGCTTAGAGCTTTAGAGCAGCTTTATATAACCTGGCTTTCTGACAGAGCTGAACTGAATCGCTGCCTACCTTGAATACATTGCTCATATATCTATTTTAGGTTCCTCTTCAGCTGCCAGTAGCTCTGCAGAGAACATAAAGGTATCTTGCTTTCATGTAAAAAAAAAATAGAAAAATACAGCAAGAGGCCTCAATGAAGGAAAGAATCATTTATCTGTCAGCATTTCTCAGAGAAAAACTGAATATATGTCCTAAATCTGGTTCTGTTATGAAGGTAAAACATTTTTTTTCTGCGTTGCAGACAGTTAAGAGCCAAAAAGAAAGGACTTGTTGATAAAATACCAATGCAAAAAAGGAGACTAGAGAAAAAGTAAAATGTTCTTGAAATGAGTGTATTTTTCCTTGATTTGAGAAGATAAATAAGACTATTTGCCCATAGTATGAGTATTTTTACCTTATAAATAAGATAATTAGATATACTGCCCTTGAAATAAGATGATGGAGATTAATTGTTTCTATTTTAGGGGTAAAAATACTCGTTGCATTGGCAAATAGTCTTATTTATCTTCTCAGATCAAGGAAAAATACACTAATTTCAAGAAAATTTTACTTACTTTTTTACTTTTTGCAGTGTAGGGATCAGAATCTGTGCTTTCCTCAGGCCCAAATTCATTTAAAATTTTTATCTTTCTATCCGTTAAAGTCACGTTGTGCAAAAGACCCCATCGGTACTTCCACCAGCCTGTCAGCATCAGAGGAAGATGCAGCTGCACACGATTCTGCACAGAGCAATCCTAACCCGTCCTGCACAGTCACTTCATCCTGGCACAGCGCTCCACACTGCAAAAACTGAACTAAAAATAAGTCACATTTTCTTGAAATTAGTGTATTTGGCCTTAATTTGAGCAGGTAAATAAGATTATCTGCCAATGGAATGAGTATTTTGACCCCTAAAATAAGATATTTAGATATTCTGCCCTCTAAATAAGATGATGGAGATGAGTTGTTCCTATTTTAAGTGCAAAAATCTCATTCCATTGGCAAACCATCTTATTTACCTGCCTAAATCAAGGACAAATACACTAATTTCAAGAAAATTTGACTTATTTTTAGTTCAGTTTTTGCAGTGCACCATGGAGAGCGCAGTCTGAAGCATATAATAGACACAAAATATGCCCAAAATAAGCATTTTTCACTGATTCAGTCACAGTCACAACCAGTTTTATGGGCTCTGCTGCGACCTTTGTGTAGTTATAACCTAAATCATGAAAAGGATGCTAGCACTAAATCCAGCGTAAGGCTTTATCTTTGGCAATCTAGCTCCTGTGTTTGCATTTAAAAGTAGCCTGCAGTTCTTTGCCAAAGGGACCTGAGCGCCCGCGCGGCTTTTATTGGTGAAGGTAGCAAGGTGAGGTCTTTTTGGATAAAAGCACATCAGTGGCAGGAAGGGACGATTCTTGCTCTGTTAGTGTTAGCCTGTAAATGAAACATTCATGCAAGGACATAATGAAAAAAACCTGCTAAAACCAGCAGTTTCTTTACTATCTGGTGTTTTTTTTGCCACATCTGAGGAAGCCGTGTCGGACCAAAGAGGCTTATCGCAGTGAGCGCCGAGCTCTGTGCAGGCAGGTAAGGACAACGCTGACAAAGGAGTTCAAGGCAGGTGAAAGAAGCGGCAGTGAGAAGCTAAAAAGCAGCTTCTCAGCTAGAGACCCTGCTTCAGCCAGTCCTGATGACCCTAAACTGGCTGACAACCTCAGCAGCTTCTTCTGTAGGTTTGAAAACCAGCCATTCTCTCCTCCAACCCATTCACCCACGCATAGCGACTACAACCCCCTACCTGCACCAAAGATCTCCAGAGGAAGATGTCAAAGAGATTTTTAAGCAGTCAGCGCTGTGACCAAAGTCAGATTCCTCGCCTGTACGCGCAGTCATGGCTAAATAAAGCTGATTCTGAAGCAGAAACATCGCTCAGTTCTTCTTTACCACGTTTCCAGGAGCCGTTAAGGAGAATTTAAAGGCAGACCTACACAATCCTGAGAGGTTCCTTCTGGATCAGGAAAAGGAACATCATGATTGGAGAACAGTCGGTCATGTATTTATGTGTATGAGGAAGTCTTAGTTCTGGACAGTGTGGATCTGGCAAATGTCATGTTTATGCAGACTAGGGCTGGACGATAATTCAATAACAATAAATATCGATAGACGTATATGGATGATAGAAAAAAAAGGTCAATAGGATGTTTAATTGAATAAAAGCTTTCTTTCCTTGTGCATCCTATCATGTAGGTTAATATTACAGTCATTATATTCTCCCGACCAATCACAACGGAGACTCAGGGCCAAGCTCCACCGCCTTCAAAGAGCCCAGAGAGCACGCGTTCTTTTTTCTTGTTTAAAAACTTTCAGTTTTGGTAAAAAGTTGATTGAAATAAGTTTGAATTCAGTGTTTGTGTGTTCTGTATCTAAAAATAAGTAATTATTCAACAGCATTAAATAGCCAGGGCTGCATTTAAAATATATGTTTTTAGTTTGTTGATAATTATTGATATCCAAAATCCTCTCTGAATTATTTCAGCTAGAATTTAGTTGTTTCACTTGACTCTAAATTAGGGCTGGACGATAATTCAATAACAATATATATCGACCAATAGACATATATGGGCGATAGGAATAAAGGAGTCAATAAAAAGTTCAGTAGAATAACAGTTTCCCTAACTTTTGCATTCTAGCCATGTAGGTTAATATTACAGTCATTACATCGTTCCAACCAATCACAACACAGACCCAGGAACCAAGCTCCGCCCCCTTCAAAGAGTTCAGAGAGCATGCGTTCTTTTTTTGTTTTTTAAAAACTTGCAGTTTTGGTAAAAAAGTTGGCTGAATAAAGGGTTCAGTGTGAATTCAGTGTTTGTGTCTGTAGCTAAAAATAGGTTGCTAAGCAACAGCATAAAATGGCCAGAGCTGCACTTAAATATATATTTTGAATCTGTTGATAATTATCGATATCGATCAATATGATTTTTATTTTATCGATTTGTCTTTTTTTTTATTGTCCAGCCCTACGTCTAAATTAACTTCTATATCATCTACACTATAAACTATAAACACAAATAAAGGCAAATATTCCCCCATCGATGGTTTCCGGAGGCTTCGTCTTACGTCAGAGTCAGGAAGCAGGTCGTCCTCGTCGTCCATGCTGTAGGCCGCACTGTGGAAGTCCTGCGTCTCGGCCAGCAGCTTCCTCTCCAGCGCCGAGCCGGGCCGAATGTCCACGAAGGTCGTCTCCAGGTAGTCCTTGCTGAGCAGGTCCGTTTGGCCCCACAGGGGCCCGGCCGGGTAGAAGGAGTCCAGGGTGCGCGGTAAGGAGCAAGGGTCCAGCAGCTGCTGGTGCTGTAGCTCTGGAGGATGTGCGCAGTAGCCCCTCCAGGGAAGAGGAGGATACGCTCTGTCCTCCTCACACTTCACCAGGATGCCCTTAAAAAGCCCCACCGGGGTCTGACCCGCTCCGCTTCCCTGCCCAGATGCCTGTTTGCTGCCGGCGCTTTCTCCCAGGAGAGGGTGCTCCAGCTCGTCTATGTTCTCCATCCGCCTTTTAGAAAACCACCCGCACCAGAGGCCGCCGCATCAACAGGCCAACGTAATCTACAAATCGTCTGGCAGAGCGTTTTCCCCCCTAAGAGCCTTCGACGGGTTTATACAAAGGCAGCTGCTTTGATGGCTTTAGTGTTTCGGTGGTAATCCATCTTTAATCCTATTCTTTAATTTCTCTCTTGTTACGGCGCCGGGGGCCCAGAGGACATCAACACATGCCGGATTTAGCCGTGCGGCGGCCCCTGAAAGCCGTGCGGCGCCTGAGGTCGCGTTGGATTATTGAAGAAGATGTTTTCCTGATGTCACAAACTGTTTCTGTCAAGCTTGATTGTTCAGGCCCCGGCCCATTTTGCCCGTCTCGCGTGACGGAGCGCTCACAGGGTTTGCTCTCACGTGGCAAAACAGAACCGAGGGGGAAAATGGCTCTTTATAAAGTGGAGACATGAAAAAAAGAAAAAAAAAAAGGAGGCTTTTACAGCAAATTGGGACTTCACACAGGAGCGTTTTCCTTTAGCTGCTCAGGATGGAAGCGGCGTGGGAGTGAATGAAAAACGGCAGCGAAAGTAATGAGAAGGAGCCGTTTCTTTTTTTCCCCTCAGTGACGAACTTTCTGAAGCTCGATAAAGACATAATCTCCAGCGTTGCTGCTGGGAATAGATTTCAACCTTAAGCTGTGAAAGTAGTAAGGCTGCAGAAACTGAAAGCGATGGCGGACGTCGGCTTGGTGCCTGTTCTTCTGTTGGCGACAGGAAGTTGAGTCCTCAGGTGCGTATTTTTGGCCGGGGAGTCGCTCCTCGGAGGGGAAGCTCTCCGGTGTGAGACACGCACCCCATCTGCGTTAAAAGTTTCTCGTTCAGGAGCGACAAGGAGGGGCCGGAGTCGCCATCCGGTGAGGTCTGTAAAGAAAAGAGCAAAGCCACAAACAGTTAGATTTGTTTAACGTCAAATTAATTCAATGTCTGACACATTTCTTCTGTTTCAGATGGCAAAAAAAAAAATTCAGTGTTAGATATAATGTGATTAACCACATTTTATGGAGTTTATTTTGACACAACCTGACTAAACAATCTCAGAAAGCAACGCGTCATGCTCTGATTTATAGAAATGCCTGATCACGATCCAAACAGAAAGAACAGATGAGAATAAAATTAGCTGACATCTATTAGTCGGAAAAGGGTTTAAAAAAACACATTTTTAACGGTTTTCGGACTCCAGCAAAAGAGTGAGTGCCGTCAGTGGCTCCCCACCATGGTCCTCAGGGGACCCTGTCCTGAATGATTTAGGTGCCACACATCTGACTTAAATGAGATAAGATAAGAAATTCCTTTATTGTCCCACAATGGGGAAATTCCCCCACACAAGCCATGGTGAAACAGAAATGTTACATGAACTTAATGATTCGCTGAACGAAACATTTGAACGAATCCTTTTAATGTACTGATTCTAGCGATTCAGTACACGCAAAAAGAACCGTGGTGTCTGTCTGCAGCAGCAGTGAATGGAGTGAAAGATGATTCTGTAGTGTTGAATCAGCGTGGCTGAAAGCATGCAGGATTTTTTTGTTTTTGCAAGCATTAAAAAAACGACCGGCTGTAGGCTGATGGTCCTCTTTTGCATAAGCAACCAGTTGATGCAGAAGGTATTGCTTATGAGGCTGATTTACCAGTAACTCCTCAGACTGAAGAAGTCTCTTTCAGAAGAGACAAAACGTTTCAACAAAGAGGAACCCGTCCAGAGGACATACTCGTCATTTTTTTATACTTATTATTGAGATTATTGACATCAGGACCACCTAAAAAGCATTTTTTTTCCTTTCGTTACACAATTAACCGTTACTTTGTTCTGGTTTAAAACTTTAAATCCAAGTAAAATACATTGATGACGTTAGCTATAACAGCACCTATAAATAACATGTTTGCCATTTTAACCTGCTTTCCAATCTGAAACACGTGGCGGTGTAAAAATCAGCAGCATGTGAAGGAGAAATACCGCTGTGAGCGATCTAATGAAAAAAAGACAGAGAGAGGATCTTCACTGTGTCTTGAGAGCCTTTTCATTCCAGTGCTGATAATGAAGTGTCATTTCACCAAACTACATAATAGCTCATCAATATGTATTCAAAGCTGCCCACCGGACCGGATGGATCCAGGAACCTGAACACACCACAGAAGAAAAGGAGCTGGTGTGATTGGGTATTTTTAGTGGATGTGGTGCTGAGGGTTTTACTTTAAGCAAGCAGATTTTCAAACCTGGACACCAGTGGCGCCTCCAGAAATGTTTCATAGGTGGCCAGATGGGGCCACTTAAACTCCTGGGGTGGCACACTGAAACTAAAAGCCATAATTTTAAGGATTTTATTCCACTGTTGTAGTAAAGCTGCCTGTAGGAAACTATCTTACAGACTTTAAGTAAACGCCTACTGATATCTTTTGGTTTATTGTTTGATTTTTAATGTTACTAATGATCTAATGTGCGTAGACCAATAACGACACAGTTAGCGTTTTGAGTTGAACAACAATTCTGTTTCATTGTGTAATGATATTAGGAATAAGGCGCACATGTGTTCATTTATTGAAAAACAAAACAATTAGTAGAGGAAAGTAGATACTGGCAGATACAAATAAAAGCCTGATAGAAGGTCAAGAAGAGCGGCTGGATGTGCATAATGAGATAAAATGCTAAATTGATGCTGCTATAATTTACACTGCCCAGTGGGGTGGTCAGGACGTGTGGGGGGGGGGGGGGGGGGGGGGGCATTGCTGGACACTTCTGGCCTCTTGTGAACGCATGAACTCCTGGCCATTCATGCAGAGCACTTCCCCATCTTTTCTGCTGTTTTCCCAATCCCTGCAGCCTCATTCCAGGAGAGATGTACTCAGCTTTATTACCCCCCCCCTCCTCCTCCTCCTCCTCCTCCTTTCTGCCCATCCACAGTACAAAATACTTCTGTCAGCTGTATTATAAGCCTGCCTCCTTTTTCCCCACTAAAGCTCGTAAAACATCCCGTCGGGTGGAGAGGAGCTTGCAAGGACACCACCGCAAATCACCTCCTGCTTTTTTCTCCAACACATCCGTTCTCCCTGCTCTCCCTGCATAATCCTGCACCTTCTTCTTTCTTTTCTTTTTTTTTCTTTTCTTTTTTGCAGAGCAACCGAACTAAACTTTGTTAATGAAATGCTCAGCTAAAGAGAAGTGTCACTGCAGACTCTGGCATGGACTTTCAGCAACAACTCAGCCTTTCTCTCTCTCTCTCTCTCTCTCTCTCTCTCCACTAATCATCCTGGAAGTGTGTGCTGTAATGCCTCGGCTGATGCAGTTTAAAGCGGATGCAGATGAAAGCCCTCCGTCGTGAAAAGACATCTCGACTAACAGAGATGTCAGGCTGAGAAGACCCGAGCGTCCTTGGAGACGCGCCAAAGGAGAGAGAACTGCGTGCGCCCCGCTGCTTGTTAAATGGCGCTATTGATTTCATTTCCAAACCCCCTTTTTTCTTTTTCTTTTTCTTTCTCCGCCGAATGAGTGCAGAGGAAACCAAACAGAAAAGATAAGGAAGAAAGAGGAAAAAAAAGGAGGGGGGGACAGGAACATGGAGAGCTCAAAGTAACACCATGTTCCTATGGAAACACATTCACCGTCAAGTGGAGCGCTCACTGCAGGAGAAATGAAGCTGGGGCTAATTTGCCATTTCAGCGCCGTTCCTCTGCTTAGCTCGATAAAACGCCGGCTTTTGGTGAGGAGGTTTCTGTTATTTTAAAGCTGCAGAGGATGGGCAATTTTCTCTGCACGGTTAAAAATAAACACAGTCACGCCAAGGCGCTGACTGTATGCGAAGCCTCCTGTGCAGAACACGGGTGCATAAACTCTAATCAGTCCACAGCACTGCCTGACCCCTGACACACACAACCACACAGACTGCAGTCATTTGCTTAAAAGAGCGAATGATGCTTAAAATGCATGCATCAAACCCAAACCTAACACACACACCGCTCACACAGCTGATGCTCATGTGCAAAGACTCCAGAGGAATAAGAAGTCATCCATCTGCAATATGTTGCACATGCTTCCCAACATATCTCTGCGGGGGACGGTGTTGCTTTGTGTGTCAGTGGAGGGATTGGCCACAGCTCACAGTTCTGTACTGTTGTGTGTGCGCAGGTGGTAATTTTGTGTTAATTTCAGTGACAATGACAGCAACTGAACTCCAGGTTGACTTTGTCTTCATGGTTAAATGTATGGACGTACTGCATGCACTGGCTGGTATGGCAGGTAAAAAGCGCCACGTTCCTGCGTACTAAAGGGAACACGGAATGAAATATAAATTGAAATTATTAGGTACGTCTTTTTAGATATTTTGTGTACTTTGACACATCAGAGCAGTCACCTTTTATTTGAATAATAATCTTGCCTATTAGCTTTCGCTCAGCCGCGTTCAGATACAGCCACAGTTAGCAAACCTCAAATATTCCCCAAAATATCAGCACTTTGGATTAAAACCCACATGTATTTATTGATTATAGGAGGAATTTTTAGACTTACCCTGTTGCACCAGACCAAGTCTTTATATATATATATATATTTTTTAGATGTAAGCTTTCTTTACCTTTATGAGTCTGAGAAATGAGGATATTTCCTGAAAATGTAGGTAGCTCAAAAAACAGGTTGTGTAAAATTGTATTTATATGCCACATTTAATGTATAATTTCTTGCCTTCTAAAGGGCTACACAAATGATGAGCATATTAAAAACATAATAAGAGAGAATATTTAAAAGAAGATAAACTTAAAGGGGCCTTGTTATGTATTATGACTTTACCAAAGTCTACGCCAGTAGCTCACTCTGGTTGCACAAAGAACTTTTCCGAATAAACTATTTTGCCCTGTTGACCTATTATATTCTATTTCTATGTTTTATACTTTGTTTTTGCGGTATTTATTGGTAAACAAAACGCTTTTTGTGTATATTTACCATAACAACACCAAGTGACCAGAGTCAGCAACGCCCGGCGGAGGTGCAAGAAGAAAGAGGTTCAGTAACCCTGTAGATCGGGTCGGTTTCACCATTTTATGGTCAAAATACATAACTTGGTACCTTTTACCAAATAAAACACACATTACCACCATCTGATTTGTGACCCTCCAAGCTCTGGCTGGAGGATGCGGGTGGAAAAGTTTGGCTGATGCCATGATTCTTAAAGGGAAGAGATAAAACTTTAATCTGGGTCCTGAGCAGCAGAGGATGGCATTAGGTCACGTGTGAAGTGATAATACAGATTCCTCAGAGTCAGAATGATGCACCATTAAGACTAGGGGTGTAACGGCATATGATTTTACGCCGAAAATATCCAGTAGAACTTAAAGAACACAGTGTCAGGTTTCAATGCCTTAGCAATGATTGACTGATTTAGCAATTTCCTTATAGATTGTCCATTTTCTCCACAGCTTCTCACATTTCAGTTGTAGTCTTATAGTGTAAGTCAGTTTCTCCATCTTGTAAATCTCTCCCACAATGTCCATCCAATTGTGGGAGGTGGGGGGGTTCACTTTGTATTAATCTCTTGTAATGGCTTTCATTTTACCTGCCAGAAGATTTTTGATTAAATGGATATCCTGGGTTTGTATGTCTTCTTCTGATAAATGTCCAAGATAGAGAAACATTTTGGGTAATGAGTATTCCTATACGTCTGTTACCCGATTATAAATATCGTTCCAATAGCTTGTTAACTTTGCACATTGCCAAAACACATCCAGCAGAATAGATTCTGGGTGGTGAATATTCACTTCTGTAGTTTTGGTGTAATAAAAAAAAAAATCGTACTATATTTTTCCGGCAAAAGCTTTTCCATATTTCAGAGCTAGTTGTGTTCTGTTGTGTTTCGCACATGTTGTACCACATGCTGTTGGTTATTACCACAGCATTTTTTTTCTCATCCTGCTTTAGCGTTAAAATTTGCAACTGTTGCCTTTCAACTGTTGGAAAATATAAAGCAACACAGCACAGCAAGGATTTACAGAGAATTTACATTTCATCACAATGGATCACAGTTATGCGAATAGACTAAAATGTATAAACTGTCACCTAAAACTTTTAATAGGTGGAGCCAAAGGTTCTAAAATGTCATTTAACAAGTTGCTCGGCCGTGTCACCTCTCTGCAAAACGGCTGACAGAAGAAGTCTAAACTGTCGCCTAACAATGAAAACAAACTGGTCAGACTTTTTCAGGAACAACGCAGAACCACGTTGGATCAAGCCTAACATGAACAGGAAGCTGCCACACTGCTGTCACTGTTTACCCTGAACTCTTTGGGATCATCGTGGACAAAGATGGTTACGGGAAAAAATGAGGGGGACACATTCTAGCTCAACTGGAGCTAAATGTCTTCTGTTTGGCCACAATGAAAAGAGGTAAATGAACCTAAAAATCACTGAACCTCGAGTCCAGCATGGTAGTGGTAGAGTCATGCTGTGGGACTAGCTCAGTGCTAATAGGTGTGTTTCATGACTTCACCTTATCTTAGACGTCTCACAGCCGAAATCACATTTTTTCTATTGCTAAAAAAAAAGAACGGTTGCTGTCGTTGTGCAGATTACGTGCTCGAAGAGACACTTTGTCGCAACTTTGACCAGAACTGACAGCACTCTGGTCCAGCATGGTAGTGGCAGCATCATGCTGTGGGACTTGTTCGGTGCTAATAGCACTGGTGCGTTGCATAAAGTGGATCGGATAATGAGGAAGGATGACAATGTTTAAATTCTTTACCTTCTCCTCAAATCCACAGCTGGATGGTTGAAATCTGGACACTGAGTGTGTTAAAGGTTCTACACTGCAAAAATGGAACTAAAAGTAAGTAAAATTTTCTTGAAATTATTGTCTTTTTCCTTGATTTGAGCAGCTAAATAAGACTATTTGCCAATGGAATAAGAGTTTTGCACTTAAACTAAGTACATTTCATCTCCATCATCTTATTTCAAGTGCCGGATATCTAATTATCTTATCTTAGGGGTAAAAATACTCATTCCATTGGCAAATAGTCTTATTTAGCTGCTCAAATCAAGGGAAAATATACTAATTTAAAACAAAACTTGACTTACTTTTAGTTCCCTTTTTGCAGTGTATGTTATGCTTTTTTTTTAAGCCTTCCAAAGTCAACTATAAGCCTATATATGACGAAATGTCGCCTCTGGCAATACAGAGTGTTAATTTGTTATGAGATATTAGTTGTTTTCTGGTGTTATGTTTCCAGCCCAAAAGAACAATGTTTGCAGTGTGGGCGTCGCCCATTTCATGACGTCACCGTAGAGCCGCTGCAGGTGCCGCCACTTTTGGCGATTAGGCTCTTCTTTAGGAAGGCTGAACAAAATCTTAGACGTCTCACAGCCGAAATCAAATTTTTTCTATTGCTAAAAAAAGAACGGTTGGGTCGTTGTGCAGATTACGTGCTCGAAGAGACACTTTGCCACAACTTTGACCATAAATGACGGCACTCTGCTTCCCTTCACTGCTCACTGATTGGAGAAAGTGGGCGTGTTGTTTAGTAAGCATGGCCGCTCGTTTTCCAGGACAGGTAGTTAAAAGCGAAAAAAAATTTGATTTTTGCATGAAATAAGCTGTTTAACGGGACAATGACTGCAAATATGCATCTAAATTGGTTTTGCAATGGATGAAACACCTGGCTCATGACAGATTAGAGAAAATCTACGATAAATTCTATATCATGCGCCAAATTCTGGGTTTCAAATTAAATTATCGCCAAAGTTGCAGGTTAAGAAAATAACAGTTCGAATGAATAAATAACAAGTCGCAAAATTATATGACGTTCATGTTCATGGTGTATGTAAAGTTTAGTCCAAGATGTTATTTCTTTTAACACAAGTGAGTTTCATATTTGGATCCATGTCTTTGTAGTGCAAAAATTAAAAGATCAAACTAGACAAACCAGGATTCTCATGCCCTGCATAAAGATCACGATTTGTTTGAATAAAGCATTTTTTTGTTGCATAGAAAGCTGTGAAAATGTCTCCTAACGTTCACTCCAGCTGACAAGAGTCACCAAAATGCCATTTACTGCAGGCTTAACATAAACTCTAGAGATTCTGCACCAATGTCATCCTGACTGTTTATATCATCCAGACCGCAGCATGGTGACCCACACACGCCTGCATGTGTTCATTTCTCTGTGACTGAGAGGGAAAAACATGCATCTTGATATTTTGGGCATCTGTTGAGGTCCAGCAGTCAATGCAACGTCCTTACAATCAACCCAACCTACGGGGACCGTTTCATGCAGAACACTATGGAAACAGGGATGCAACCAACGACTCACATTTATTTAGCTTAAATCTTTTCTTTTTTTATCTACTTTTGTGTTTATTATCTTCAAGTTCAGTTCTTTATTCAAGAAGGCCCATTTGCAGGCTTTTCGTGCGATTCAGATTAGCTTTTACAAAAGATACCTTGTTTAATTACAAAGATGAGGGTCTCTTATATTGGCTTAAAATGTGTTTTTTTTACAAAACTTGTCAGGCAAATAATACAGCTTCAGATTTTGTTGTTCCATAATAACAACTTCTATCATTTTATAATTTGACTGGAGCTCGACTTAAATACATTTTTATTTAATGTATCCATGTTTAATGACTGCTGTTCCTGGTTTTATGCATGCATGTATATATGCAAGCAATGTCTGCAATTCCCAATAACAACAATGAGCAACATCTTTCTATTCTATTCTATTCTATTCTATTTTTTATTAATTGTTTTTTTTGTTTTATGAATCTTAGCTTAATGGATTTCTCCTACATCTTGCTTGTCTGAGTGATTTTTGCGTCTGCTTTTAATCCCAGAGTCTCGACTTGTTTAAATCTCACCTGAACACTGTGTTACTTTGCTCTAACTCTTAATTAAATAGTTAATTCTTGTGTTTGCGCGCCCATTGTTGTCAACACAGACTGAGTGGATTACCGCATGCCTGCCCACCCACGGCAGAGAAAGCCCCTGCTCTTAATCAGGACTCCTGGCAAGCGTAGCACACTGCGTGTCCTCCTATCTGGTGCTGCATTTTCACATTCTGTCCCCCGGTACAAAACACTGTAGGCTGAAACACGACAAAAATTAACCCCTGACAAACGATAAGAATGCTTTCTGCCATCATCTGGCTGCGGTTCCCTGAAACTGGACGCGAGGCTCGTGGTAAACCGGTGATGATAAACAATGGAGCGTTGCATTATGATGTTTTTTGCACGAGGCGGTTGCTCTGCAGCTACAGGGCTTACCCTCAGTTGTCCTGTGTATTGTGATGGAGAAAGGGACGTTTCAGCAAAAGGCTTCGCTAAGATGCAGGTGCAGAGATATATGAAGGTGTATCATCAAGGAGAAGAGCCCGTTTAATGTGAAATACAAAGAAATCCAACAATGGCATGAAATCGATTAATGAATTGCATGAATGCTCTCACCTGAAATAAAAAAAAACATAAACATTAAACTGAGATTATTAATATTTTCTCACCTTCAGCTGCTGTCCTGTCAGGAGGAGCCCTCCTGTCCCGGGACTGACGGATGGTGGGCTGGGATCCTTCCTCAGGTCGAATATGCGGGAAGTTTAACTGTAATTATCTGTGTGCAGAGCTGGACGTGCACAGAGGAATATACACGTGTTTGTCGGGGGAGCTTCAAACGAGGGATGTGGAAATCAAACTTGTCAGCGTCTCCGCAGCTGCATGGATGGAGATGTTGCACCTGCTCAGCCTGGCAGCAGAAGCCTGCATCCTTTTGTCAGAGACTCTCCATCCGCTCCGGCTGAACCTCTCCTGTGTGTCGTATCCCCACCTCCTCGTCTTCAGAGAGGAGAAGGTCCTTCCTTCATCGCTGCTGCGGTTACTGTGTCAGCTTTCTCCTGTCTCTCCTCCTCTTCTCCCTGGCCTCTCCCTCTCTTCGCTCAGATGCTCGCACTGGCTGAGAAAACCGGGTCCTAAAGCCTGCTGGTGCATTTTCCTTATGGTGTCTGTTGTGTTTTAATCACCAAATGGTCCCCCCCCCCCCTAAGGATAGTAAACGAGCAGACATGCAAAGTGAGGACATTTTGCCTTTTCTTGCTTCTCTAAGAGGATTAGTGAGGCCGGGGCTTGATTTTGGGTTTAGATTAGGAATGGGGTTAAAACTGTAAGGATGTTTAAGGTTAACAGTAGCAGGAGGTGTGTGTGTGTGTGTGTGTGTGTGTGTGTGTGTGTGTGTGTGTGTGTGTGTGTGTGTGTGTGTGTGTGTGTGTGTGTGTGTGTGGTCTTCAGGATGTTGGACAAAGCCAAATGTAATACTTACAGGCACACACTAATGAGACGAGGAATGCGAGATTGTGCAGGGCGGAGATAAAAAAACACAGGAGTGTATTAAATCTAAACCTGATCTGAGGTGGGCAGTGTCTCTCTGTGCAGTGCAGCGTCCCCCCCCCCTCCAGCAGAGATGACTCCAGTCTGCGTCAGGCCTCTCATGTCCACCTCGCCTTGTGTCCGACTTCGGTCTCAAAGGTCAGGCCACATTAAGATCTTTAAGACGCAGAAATAACCCTCGCTGCTTGGGGCTCGTGCTTATTTTGCCTCTTTTAGGGGGGGATAAAGCTCAGGCGTTGGTGGACACTGGCAATCTAAAATCCATACGGCTTACGCTGAGTATTTGATGAGGTGCACTGCTTTTAGCTCCAATCCCCCCCCCCCCCCCCCCCCCCCCGCCCCTCCTCCTCCTCCAGAAACGGGTTTTGTGTTGTTTGGTTCGCTGGATCTCGGCCACAAAGCTGCCCATTTGTCTTTGGCCTGTGAGTTCATCACGAGATCAATGACCCCTTTTCTGTCCGAGCGCATCCGCCTCTCATCAGTCTATTTTCCATCTTTCCATCCTTTTTCTGTCTTTAGCCTCTTCTCTCGGTCTTTCTCCTCCTCTCTCCTGTCATCCTTCTCCATCTCCCGCTCTGTTTCGTGCGAAACGATGGGGGGGGATGGGAGGAAGATAGGAGGATTGATTTGGTGGGAGGAATAAAAAGAGGACACTAATGATATTGTGTTGGGTGAGATCAGCGTATGCTTTGCTCCCGCCTGACCAGAGGAGAACCCAGAGTTTCGTCCACTGACTAAATGCGAGCAGGACACGTTTCTTCTGTTTAATCAAAACCTGAAATACGTTGTTAAGCTACGTATTACACTCTGGATTTCAGCATATTTAGAAACCGACACAAAGTAAATCTCTGTGACTGAGCATGATTTTCATTAACAGCCTCTCGTTTAAATCCCAGGGTTTCGTGACAAAACACCAGAAGAAACGATACTGTGAAATTTCTTCTGTATTATTAAACAGAAACGGGGAAAAAAGACAAGGTCAGAGGGGAAATGTACAAAACAGAAAGGTGTAATAACCTGCTTACATAATTGTAAATGCTCTATTTATTTGTTGGGGGGTGGGTGGTGGGTGGGGGGGGGGTTAAAGTAAGGTTCAGCTGTCTTAGTTGGATTTTTCCTGACTTTTCCCACATTTAAAGGTAAACCAGACGATTTTCTTTCGGCTTCGAGTTCCAGGGGGATCATTTAATCTATTGGTTCTGACGTGCTCACGTAACGCCAATGTGGGCGCTCGTTCCTTGTTAGTTTCCGCTTGCTGGCTGCACACTTCTAGTGTTTATGTATCCAGTTAGCTTAGCAGTTAGCTTACCGGTTAGCTTCAGTGTTCAGTGCTCTGACCGTATTCTTTGAAAATGGCTGAGAGTCACAAGAAGCCAACAGCGTCAACTTTATGAGATGCTGGAGGAGTTGCAGGACTTTCCAACAAAGTCTGGCAGTGTTCTACCCGTGACAACGGCCTCCTGCAATCTTCATGTGTCGGGAATAGGGAGTCGGGTTTTTCCAAAGACAGCATTCGGATGTGGCTAAGGTCTACAGATTTGGGTCATAATTCTGTGGGATATGTTCAACACAAAAAGAACACGATGTCCACAGAGAAACACGGCGGTACAGCATAAAGGTCCAAAGATGCGTTCTACAGAGAGTTCCAACTGTTATCAGAACTTGAGGGCACTTGCATTAATAATGACCCACCTTTCTTCAGTGGTGAAAAATTAATGAGGAATGTTCAGCCAATACATGCAGGCAAACACAATGTCTTGGATTTAGATGCAAGGCACTTAATGATAATTTCTTCTAAATAATAAAGCGTCACCCTCAAGATAATCCATAATTAAAAGGGATAGTTTGTTAAATTGAGGTGTCACTGTCTGACAGTCGTGAAACTGGTGAGAGTTTGGAGAATCTGGAAACTTTCTCATGGAGCAGGAACCATTCATGTCAGTATCATTTAAAATCAGCAATTTGAGAACACCAATTAAATGCAGTGTGTTTGTATAGCTCCAGTTCATGATACATGTCATTTAAAGGCACGTTATAAAAAAGTAAATTCAATCTTCAATTCAATAAGTTGAGAATTTTGGAAAATACTAATTATACAGGAAAATAATTTGCATGTTGTTTAACTTGGGTACAATATGGCTTGTTTACAGCTACAAAAGGGATTTATGAAGGGATGCACATGGCAGCTTGTGCATGAGGCTAAAATGGAGGCACGGATGGGCAAAAGGACAAATTGACCCAGAACCAGATCAGGGAAACTGACATCTGGACAAAATTAAGCCTTAAAAAACAACAACTATGTAGAAAATAAACATGCACAAATATTCACAAAAATACAAAATGTCATACCAGAATCCACCCAAACCACAACTGTTATTTTAACTTCACAACAAAAAATGTTTTTTTTGTTTTTGTTTTTCTTCTTATTTTTAAGGTGAGGACGTAAAACCAACTTTTGATCCACAGTTTGTGTTTATCAAATTGTTTTCCACATAGGATTCATCCTACCTAAAGATCGCTGATTTTTATTATTATTTCGTTGTAATGAGGCCTTCCTCTTCTTCTTACAAACTTGTACGCAGTTTGCTTCATGCGACTCTCAGCCATGTTCAAAGTCTACAATGAGAGCAGCGGAGCTACAATGAATGGCTAACACGGAAGCTAACCGCTTAGCTAACCGCTAAGCTAACCGCTAAGCTAACCAGATACATAAACACTAGAAGTGCGCATCCGCAGCCAGCAAGCGGAGACTATGAGGGAACGAGCACGCAGACTGGAGTTAGGTGAGCGCGTCAGAATTATTAATATGTTGGTCAACCAATAGATAAAGTGATACAGAGGGGGGTGAGAGCAGGAACAAAACTTTGACCAATTCCTGATTGGTTAGAGGTTTCACAGCCCTGCAGCTCCCACAGAGGTTGACTTTTTTACCTCCTTTTTCTGAATACATAACGTATCGACTACTTTCAAGTTGGAAGGACGATTTTACGCAGTATTACAAAACGTGTTTCTGTACAAGATTACCAACTATAGCTTTAAGTGAAAATCCGCTGGACTTCTCATGCAAACACGACAAATCCTGTGCCTGGTGTTGAGGGACGTCACCTGGAGAGAGTAAGACTCTTATCTTCTTACACGCTAGTCTTTCTTCACAAGAAGATTTGTGAATAATCAGTTAACAGGGTGTTAAGACAACTTCCAGGTGAAAAGTCAATGAGCACTTTGCAATGAGACAAAAGCCCATGTGCATGTCCAGCAGGGTTCTTGAAACTATTTTAATTTCTTATATCGTTCTGGGCAAATTAAAAGAAGCCACACAGAGCTGAATCTGATATTTTTAGCAGGTTTGTGTTTTTCCTTGAGGCAGCAACCTTCATGGACGGCCAGCTCAGCCTCCCCTGCAAGGAAGGCTGAAGGAGGGAGAGGAGGAGGAGGAGTGTTGTATTACCAGAGAGCCGGAGGTGTTAAGTAGCTCAGTTTGGAAAGCGTGGTTAAGCTAATACTCTCTGACGCGTGGAAGCATTATTACTTAGGCGCTCAAGAATACACCTCCTCAGCCTTTGTCGAAAAAAATGTGTTTATTTAGGATGAAACATTTATGCATTCATCTCAGACACCAATTACATGTGCTGAAGTATCCTGGGTGCCTGTTGTTGTTTTTTGCTGCCGTGAAACAGCTCTCCAGCTCAGGGGGACATGTCGATATTTTAGCAGGATGTCATCCATTATTCTTGTTACTCGCTAACAAGAGATCCTGTTTGTGTGCCAAGCACTCTAAGCAAAATGCAAATGCGGCAGCTCAATCTTCCGTCTTGCCCGCACACAGCTGATGAGGCATGATTTGTGTGTGCGCACGGGCTGCAGAGTGGCCGGGGCTTTTATGCGCCACCGGAGAGCAAAGGCTGCTTTCTGTGCTTTCCTCCTCTCGCCTGTAAGACAATACGCGAGCTCGTGACCCTTATTTCTTTTCATGAAAGTCCCGTTTCTTCTCTCTGCCTCAGAGGGAAGGCTAAATTATTTATCTTACACGAGAAAAAGAAAAGCAACGGCAATACTAGCAAAACTGAAAGGAATAAAAGCTCTGCTGGAAAAGACCCACAAACACGCGGACATACTTGCATGAATAATACACTTTAACACATAGAAACGTGTAATATAATGTCAGTTTTAATGCAAAATTAAGAGAAACTGGATAACTGACATATAGAATAATGCTTAATGAAAGGTATGATTCACCATACCCTGTGGAGCTAAAGAAAGAAGCTCTGCACGATGACCTGGAGACATAAACTGAATGATAACAGAATATTCCTTAGAAACTAGAACACTGGAGATGGCACTATTATGGAGTGAGAGGAAAAAAATCCATTGCTCTATCCATCGTTTATACACGGTAATCTGTACAGGACCTTGGGGGGCCGATCTCCATCTGTAATTGGGTGAGGGGCAGGGTTCACCCTGAACAGAGTCTCATACCAAAGGGCAATTTAAGTGGCCAGTTAACCTGACGGTGATGGTTTCCGAATGTGGAGAAAAGCCGCAGCACCAACACAAAATGCATGCAAGCATTGAAAATAGAATAGAAATATCTTTATTGTCTGACAATGTGGAAATTCAGGCGTGTCAGTGGCAAAAACACACAAACAGGGCACACCAGAGTTACACTAGATCAAGTAATTTAATAAAAAGGCTAATTTATGGTTAAGTTCTAAAGTAAAAGAGCATGAGCTTTTCAGAAAGGAAAAACAAAATAGAAACATTGTGCAGTTCACAATTGATGATAATGAAAAAGAAATGTTAAAGTGAAAAAGCATACATTATGTGAAAGACTAAATTCAATATTCAAGTTAAATAGAGGAAAGCCAGCAGCCAATTCTCTCCTCAAGCAGCCTGGCCTTGACTAAACAGTTTTAGCAAATTTTAGGCCTTTCTCCTGGTTGCCTTTTATTTCTAAAGTTTTAGAGAAAGTGGTCCTTTCCCAGGTCAAGCCCTTTTTAGAAGAGCAAATGACTGTTAAGGTTTTTCAGTCAGGTTTTTAAACTCAGCATGGTACAGAGTACAGAGTACCGCTGCTTTTGATATAGCCGACCACAATATTTTATTATCTCATATGCCGACAACTTGGTTTTAGTGGTACTGTTTAAAAATGGTTTAGGTCTTATTTGTCAGACAGAACCATGTCTTCTACATTATGGGGTTCCTCAGGGCTCAGTCCTTGGTCCGTTGCTTTTTTTCCTCTTGTTTTGCTTCCTTTGGGTTCAATACTCTCTCCTTTCATTTTTATGCTGACGACAGTCAGATATACATGTTACTAAAAAAAGGACCTTGTTCAGTCAAGCCCCTCCTGAAGTTTCTGTAGAATGATGTGATAAAACTATGCAACATGCATGTTTGTATAAGCAAACACCTCAGAGAAGCTAAACCATGTGGAAATGGACATTTACATCTGAGAGACAGTGTACACAATTATTGATCAGATCAGAAACTGTGCAACCATTAGCATGTTGTAATCACTTATTGGGTTTGTTATGAGCAACAAGGATTATAAAGTCTAAAAGCAACTGGGAGGAAGGACATGCGGAAGCACTTCTTTGTGCATCTAAGATGCAGCAGTCTGTCACTGAAAGAGTTCTCCAGCTCTGCAGCAGCTCCATGCACGGGGGTATAGTCCATCAGTGATGGTATTTTTCTCCCAGTCCTTCTGTCTCCCACCACCTGCACAGGGTCCAGGGGGCATCCCAGGACAGAGCTGGTCTCCTAATGAGCTTATCCAGCTGCTTCCTCTCAGCTACAGATAAGCTGCTGCTGCAAAAGAGCATATTATAGAAGATGGCTGATGCCACTTCAGAGTCAAAGGTCTTCGGGAGTACATGTTGGGCTTTGAATTCAGAATCTTCTTCCTGCAAAGCAACAGTGCAAACAACTGCCTCACAGTGCAGCCTTGTGACAGAATAAAAATAAAAATAAATAAAAAGGGTCTCATCCTGAGAGTTGCATAAACTAAAGTTCCTTCTCTGCATCATAAGCACCATTTCTGCCCGTTTATCAGCATTGTCTCTGGAGTCACAGCGCCAAGTCTCACCTCCATACGTTGCGACTGCACATGTCTTCTGTTTAGAGCCGTGATGTCTTCTGCGGTAAGAAAGCTATAAATATTGAAGTTAGGCCCTGTTCTCTTGCTAATGCATCGATTATGGTGGAGATTCAGTAAAGTAGCAGGTGAACAAGAGCGCTCACCCAGAGGACTCAGCCTGAGTTACTCTCTCATGAACTGAATGTCCAGCCTATAAAGGCAGCTGCGGTAAATAGAGGATAACTCATTTTACACGTCAGACAGTTGTGAGGGCATGTATGGGAAAGAAAATAAATACTATATAACTTCAAAACTTGCTCTATGCACCTTTAAGCAAAGAGTTTTTGTCTGAATTTATCCAGACTTGAGATTGAGACTAGGACTACATCACCTCAGCCTCCAGGACAAAACTGTTGGGATGATCAAGGATTGTCATGATCATCAGTGGACCTACAGGGTAATTTTTTTCCCCCAGCAGGTCTTTTTTCTTGGTTTTCAACTCCAAAGTCACATAACCTGTTGTCAGCAGCCTCTCAGATTTTTTGAAGCATCATCTCATCCTCTAAGAAACAACCCTTGTGGTGCTGCTGCGGCTTTCACATCTGCTGATTTGCATCATAAACACATCGCCTGTTAAGAAATCTCATCCCTGATAGAGACGAGTGTTTCACCACAACACAGGCGGCTGCACGATGGCACAGAGCAACATTTTCCTATTACACAACCCTCCTCTGCACTCCGCAGCCCATTGTTCTCCCTCTCCTTCATTTTGCCTGGTGGCCCGTGATTTATTTTCCTCGCCGTTGCAGCAAAGTTGCCAACGTGTTTTGCTCTTTCTTCCACTCTTTTATTCATTGACCTCGTAACGACCCCAAACAGCACCTTGTTACAAACCTTCGAAAGGGACTCTGGGAAAGCCACTAATCAGAGCAGACAGCCTGTAAATACCAAAGCATGCACGCAGAACAGGGAACACACACTGATGTTAAAAAAAGGCACGCAGTAACACACTCACATGGATTTACGCGCGTAGAGTTTCCGGGAAATTCTAGTGCCTGCAACAACATAAATGCTTAAGAGGCCATTTAAGGGATTAGATGTAGAAAGTGAGACAGGATCCTTGGTGAGGCAAAAACTTAGTGTTTAATAGTGTGTGTGTGTGTGTGTGTGTTTGGGGAGTGAGCACAAACTGCAAAAAGAGACCTAAAATAAGTAAAATATTCTTGAAATAAATGTATTTGCCCTTGATTTGAGCAGGTAAATAAGATTTTTTGCCAATGGAATGAGTATATTTACCCCTAAAACAAGATAATTAGATATACTGCACTTGAAATAAGATGACAGAGATGAATTGTTCCTATTTTAAGTGCAAAATTCTTATTCCATTGGCAAATAGTCCTATTTACTTGCTCAAATCAAGGAAAAATAGTTTCATTTCAAGAAAAAAATTCTTATTTCTGGGTCTATTTTTGCAGTGCAAACTAAGCAGAGCTAGAGAGACAAAGATGAAAACACTGTGAGATCAAGGACAAGGGATGGAGGATGGGACGGGGATCCTCGGGCTTATTGGCAATTAAAGTGATTAATATCCTCCCGCCGAGGAGATGGGAGCGGGGCATGGAGGTGCTTAGCTAATAGAGTCAGATTAAGAATTATTGCTGCTCATGGAGACCGACTGTGAAGGACTCAAAGAGGCTGAGATCCCCCAGAACACCGAATGTTGAGGTTTTCTACAACAGGCACTGACATCCATCCATCCATCCTCCCTCCTGTCCAACCAACGTTCACCACTTTGTACATTTTCTACACCTCTTCAGTGTGGCCGGGGATGCTGGGGATCGGATCTATCGACACAGCCGAAGGGTGAGAAGTGGAGCACAACCTTGGACAGGTTGCTGGTCCGTCACAGGGCCAACAATGACGTCTGTGGCAGTGAAGGACTGTTGTGATCCCGAGGTGTTTTGGTTTCTTTTGTTTCTGCATTTTTCCATCGTTTATGTTCTCTCGTAAAAAGGAGATTAGGTGTTCTCCAGGAATTAGCTGGTTTAGAGCGGCAAGGTGTATGGAATGTGTCCCCGTTAAAAGACACGGAAGCAGATGTCTGGTGTTGTTGTAGATTTACTGTGGTTCTACAGAGGAATACAAATAACAATCAGTGCAAAACACCATACAAATATACATAAAATATGTATATCCAAACATGAAAGATTGTATTTAGCAATATCACATCTATGACTCATTAGCCTCGTGAGACCATCCTGATCTCGCGAGCTTTCAAGGTTTCACTCGCAGATCAGTCTGGCTACTCTCCGTTAAAGAAAATTTGGAGCCGTTCACCAAACGAACGTCCAATCAGCGTTGGCTTTGAGGCGGGTTGAGGTGTGACGCAACGGGAAGCGCGACAGTTCAGTCTAAAGAACATGGCGGCTTCAGCCGATGAAACTAGCGTTAGCGTGGCTATCGAGCAAGTTTTATCGGAATTACAGAGTATTTCTTTGCTGAGCTAACAAGCCTTTACCTGCAGCAGCAAGAGTAGCTTGGCTTGTGGTTGTGTTTTCGTTGTCGCTCGTAACAGAGCGACGACGAAGCATGTTGACGAGTACGTCATATGCTTCGTTAATCTGATTGGTTTATTTGGCCTGTCTATCACCAACATAGGCCAATCAGCTAACCAGTATTTTCGCCCCTTCCCAAAATTACTTCAACGGAAGGTTTCCAGATGGATATGCGGAGCAAATCTATCTGGCGGCGTCAGGTTAATGACTCATATCTTGTGAGCATGAATACAGCACACATTAAACGTGGTGAAAATTAGCTTAGTAGCTGAACATCAAGCAGCATAAAATGCTTAACATTAGAAATATAATCATGAAATATGCAAATAACACCATACAGCAAATGAAACACCATCAAACTCACCTTCTGACATATACACACAGCAAGTCCACTAGGCAAAAACATGTAAAGGATGAATTTTAGGGAAAAAAACGGGAAATAATGAGCTGTACGCTGCTACATCAGTAGGAAAAACTCTCAACCATCTCACATGCAGGTGTGGTGCGTTCAATGGAGCTTCGAACATCTATGGTGCGTTCATGAACGTCAGACATATGACATTGCACCGAAACACAATATAAATAAACAGTTTCCAAAGGGAAACATCTAAACAACAAGGACTTTCTAACATCTCGGTTGTGCTATATTGTTTAATTCCTTTACGTGTAATTTCTGACTCATTTCTTGTGTCCTGTACATTTGGATTTATTTCTGTTAGATCTCTTTTTCACCCTTGGTTAGGTTTTTTTCTCGGAGCTTAGTTAACTTTCGCTCTCTGTAAATGAGTCTCCCTCCCTCAGCCTCCCTGCTGAATGTCTGCCTTAGCCGCTCCACATCATCCTCAGATAAACACATCGGCTTTCTATGTCAGTCTCCACACTTCCCTCAGTATTTCAGTTCTCCTCTCCTGTCCTTGTGACAGGAGAGGAGACAGGAATGGTAATGTTTTTCTGTTCTTCCTTAATATTACTTTACAAATTGATTAGTGAGTAATTTAGATTCTTATCTTTAAAATTGTTTTCATTAGTCTGACTCTTTAGTTATCTATTTGCTGTGCACACATTTAGCTAACCTTATTTATTTGTTCTTTTGTATTTTTTTGTTAAATGCACCAAATTAATTTATTCTTTTGAGTTGCCAGTTTCCTCTGGACCTGCTGCTGAAATCATACAGATGAGCTCCAGCTGTCAAACTTCCTCAGCGGGTCGTTCCATTTGTTTGCCAGGGGAAGGGAACATTTGGCCTTTAGTTTAATTTTTCCATTTCTTTTAAGTTTAATCTAATCTTTTTGTAACTTAGTTCAATTTTAATATTTATTCAATTTAAAGATTTGGTAATGCGCTGACCAGTATTTGTTTAAGTTATTGTGTGTTTAATTACCCCTGTATGTGAATTAGCAGTGGTCTGATTAGTCACTATTTAAGTTTCCCTCATGTCTTGTTTGTTAGGTCAGTTTTGTTCTTGAGTTCTTTGTGTTACCTCCTGAGTTGTAAGGTTGTTATGTTGACCTCAGTTTTTGGGACCCAACTTATTATTTTTGAATATTTTTTGTTATGTATTAAGAATATATTTTGAAAATTTTAAACATCTCTTTGGCTGGTCTATGTAAAACCTTCACAGTCCAGTTCACCATTTGTAAGTTTGCCCTTTATTATAAATTAAGTTCTTCAATTCATCACGCTACTCCAGATTTTCCCGTCTGCACTTGGGTCCATTTAAACCCCACCAAAGGTTGCAGAGAACATATCTTCTGTTAAAGGGTTCTCTTTTGCTGTATTTGAAGGAAGAGTTGGCCAGCTTCCTCTCGTTATCACCTCTACATTTTAGAGAAACAAATTTAAAAAAAAAGAAAAGTAAATGAGATACACGCATAATTTGCAGAAGAGCTGTTAATAAAGGGAGAGACTCAAAAACAGGCTCTGGAACTAAACTGGAAATGGTTTCAAAGGGTTTGAGTCCATAAAATATCATCCACTGTTTATGGTAACTGGACTGAACTCATAAAGCTCTTTTATAGTCATACAAATAACTCAAAAATGCTTTTACATTTCAGTTACACGCACAATTGGCAGCAACTTTTCGCCTTTTTGCCCTCCAGATTGTTTTTTTTTTATGGTTTGGAAACAAAGGCGCTAAATAACAAATGAAACTGCTAAAATTGTTGATGCAGATATACAATAAAAAATATTGTTTAAGGTATGCCTTTAAAATAAATTCCCTGACACAAAACAAATGCTTTATAATACTGATTGTTTGATTCATTTTTGTCATCCCTTTCTCGCCTAAAGGCCAGAGTTAATTGATAAAAAAAAGAAAAACATTCTTAAGGTATTTGGGCATATGATCTGAACAAATAGAAAATATTTGCTAAGAATATATTGTGAACATATCTTTTGTAGAAAAAAAAGAGCAAATCAGATGTTTTAGGCTATGAATTTGTTACTAACAATGTTTTCATTTTTCGCTACTTTTTACTAGTCTCTGCCATCAAAAGAGGGGGAAAATATTCTGTTTTTCACACCATCAGATTTCATTCGACAAGCAGAAATTGGTGTGACATGTCCGTGGATCCCCAGAAATCTCTCTTTTTCCTGGACTGTGTTTAAAAAAACAACAACAACATTCCTTCAATAAACCCGATGCTGCGGCGCTCACTGGGGAGGTGTTAAAGTGACGTCACCGCAGACGGGAATCTGTTCAGGCAGAAAGGGCGAAGAGAAAAGAGGCTGAAAGGAGAAGCAGGGGTGAAACGAGGATGAAAGTCAGTTCAGACCGAGCTGATAGTGGAAGGGTTCCGCTTGTGTGAAGGAAGAGGTTGTTGTGAGAGAAAGTGGCAGCGCTGGAACCAGCATGGCCCTCGCTTCGCCTGCGTTGACGCACTTGTCCTGAAGGCCTGAATGATTTATTAAAGTGAGGAGGGCAGCCAGCCGAGCTCTGATTAACCAGGGGAGCGAGGGAAGACAAGCTCTCCTCTATTATTCATCCAAAACGCAGGAGCACGGAGTGAAGGAGTGGCAGGAAGAGGAAAGGGGAAAGACACAAACATAAGCGGAGTCAGTATTTTCTGCTCTTTGTTTCCTGGATCTTTGGATGCCGACTTGTTTCTGGGCGACGACGATCGTTCCGTAAAGAAATATACGGTTCAGGTTTGAGCTGTTAAATAAATAAATAAATAAAAACAGACCTGGCTGGCGGTTGCGGCTGCAACGAAACCCTCAGAAACACCGAGTTGTTTGTTGTCTCTAAATAATGAAGCGAGGCTTTTTTTTTTTTTGCTGAGACCACATTATGAGATTCACTTCAACGCTGCAGGTCTGACAGCACCGAGCTGCACACATATAACTGAGAGAGACATCTCTTCTCTTCTTAATGGGTAGAAACATACAAGTTTGATGACCTGCAGGTCAAGTGGCTGCCATGTTGGAAGGGAGGCGCTTTAAACTTCAGCCATGTCAGCGGTAATGTTCAGGAAAATGAGTATATCTGCAGATTTTATTCCAGTACTCCTTCCTTATGATTTCTCTTTTGATTGTTTTTTTGACCAGAACTGAATTCAGGTCATAACCCATAAATTTATGCAAATTTAAAACAGATTACTGTTGCATTTAAAAGACAAATGCATGTTGAGGTACTGCATTTGTGGATATAAATGCGTTATGATGAATTGCAGTGCCTTGACTTTGTTATGGTCAACGCAAAATGTGACATATTTAGCCATCTGCTCTGATCAGCCTCCCTGTTCCTGACAAGGGAAGGTATCCCTACAGCATGATGCTGCCACCAGCAAGTTTCATGGTGGTGATGGTGTGTTCTGGGTAAGGCGCAGTGTTTGTTTCCCGCCACACCAAGGTTTTCGCTTTATGGCTAAAAAGTGAGGACACCACCAAAAGCTGAAGCACATTTTGGTCATTGGTGGGCTTCAAGTGTTGCTGGACCCCTCACGTTGCCAGGTCTCTCCATGCACCTCTGCAGCAGCCAAACTTGTGTCATAAACATTCGGATCTCAGTCGACAGATTCTCCAACCTGAGCTGTGGATCTCTGCAGATCCCCCATAGTTGACAGAGTTGCTGCTCCTGATTAATACTCCTCTTTCCCCGGTGGTCAGTTTAGGAAAACCGCCAAGCCTTGGTAGGTTTACACCTGTGTCACACTCTCTCCATTTTTGGAAAGTTGATGGAACAGGGCTCCATGAAATGTCCAGGGGTTAGAGTAAATCCTGCTTCAAACCTCTTCACACCTGAATGTTGTGCTTCTTGGTCTTCATGATGCTGTTTGTGCACTAATGCTCTCCAAAAAGCCTCTAAAGACCTTCGCTGAACAGCTGGATTTATGAAGACATTTTATTGTGTGAGGGAGAATCAAGTGTAGGGATATCCCAGCAAAAGGGGCTCAGTACAAAGGCATGCCACACCTTTCAGATTTGTATTTGTAATTTCCAGCTTTTTCCTCCCTGTATCTCAGAGATAAAACTTTAATAGACTGTTAGCATATTTTTTTAAGAATTGTCTAAGCCTCACAGATGTTCTTCATTCTCTTTTTTTATTCGCAACATAAAACCAAAGTGCATAATTTTCTCTAATGGTCACGTACAACTGGGCTTCAGCAAAGTAAACGTTTAACCAAGGCGTGTCCAAAGTGCGGCCCGGGGGCCATTTGTGGCCCCTGGACTCATTCTGGGCGGCCCCCCTACCAACATTTCAAGAAAGATTTGGTCCACCAGCACAGGTGGCTGACACAGATGGAAACTTTTAGTTTCTAATTAGGTCAAAATTATAACAGAAAAGTTAAAATCCTACAATTGAAAATGTTAAGTTCAACACAAAGTATTCATCTTTTAATAAACAAACTTTTGACATTCTCTTTAATTTCATGTTAACATCTATCCAATGACACTTAATTACCCAAGTGCAAGTGTTTCCAAAGAACAACTGAGCCAAATACTGTCCTTATATTGCTATACCAAAATGAGTAAAGTTTATTATTGTTAATACGACAAATGAGCAAAACATTTTTATACATTTTAAAAGTATCATATTTTGTAGAGCAGGTAAAAAAAATTACATTATATTTTTTTGCTTTAAAAAAAATTGACACATTTTTTTTGGCCCTCAAGTTCCTTTAACTGGACAATTTTGGCCCCTGTGCCGAAAAGTTTGGACACCCCTAGTTTAACCTAACAGGAAAGGATCAAGAATGTTTTTACAAAATGGTTTCCGCATGTAATTTTAAAATAAAAAACGTTCATCTACACTACATCCACTTCTACAAGAAGGTCTGTAGAATTATAAGTTGATTGATGTCCATTCTAACGATAAACTTCAACCATCTTGGTCAGAATACTTACATGTACACAACCATGTATGCAAAAATATCTCCAAGGTCAGGTTTGGAGCATGTTTTATGTGATTAAACATAAAAGAATTGTTTTTTTTTTTTTAAAAACTGTCTTTTTCCCTTTACATAACTCTTATTTCTATTTCATGTTTCCTTTGACATGCTCCCCCCAAAGAGACTAAATTCACCGCGATTGCTCTACGTTGTGTCTAAATTATAAATGCATTTGTCTCTGTGTGTCTTTTAAGTCTAACACAGACTTACGCTGATCTTCAGGGATGAAGAACACAGACGCTGGCGTCTTTATAAAACAGAGAGAGAGAGAGAGAGAGAGAGAGAGAGAGAGAGAGAGAGAGAGAGAGAGAGGCTGCAGATCAAAAGGTTCGACTCCAACTTGGATAAAACACACTCGTTGCCCATTTAGCACTCTGTGGCATAATAGTGCTGCTAATTGATTAATTAGGCGTCACAGCAGCAGCCTGAGTGCTCAGAAGATAACAAAAAGAGAGGAGTGAACAGAACTTCAAAGGAGGAGACGAAAAGGCTATAATTAAAAACAATGCTTGACAGCGATGGGCTGTGATGCCCCAGAGAGGGCTGGTAAATGGACGTCTGGTTTTCTGTGGAGCAGCGGGTCGGTTTCTGCTGAATCTATAGACGATGATGCAGTGCCCTCTGCCGTCGTTCTGGTTTCGGCTTCAGTTCCCCGCGTGCTACAGCTCCCTCCAGGATTACTGGCAGCCCTGCTGACAACACTTTGCACCACCAGTGTCGGCCAACGAGACAGCTCTCGGCTCGCTGTAGGGTTGGAGAAAACCGAGAAGGGACCTTTGACCTCTCTGATGCCCTCGTTGCTTCAGCGTACCCCACGGGTTTTAAATGATGTGGGTCTGAGATGAGCATGGAGGAATGTAGATTCTTGTGTCTGGAGAAGGATTTCTGTGATGATACGGCAACTGTGGCTCAGTGGGTAGAGTAGTGTTGCTGCTGAAAGGTTCTGGGTTTGATTCCAGCTTGCCAATGTTACTGCTTCAGTCTACTTTCAGCTAGAAACGCCATTCAACTTTTAAAATGTTCAAATAACCTTCAGCTATCTTCAGCTACCTCAGCTTTTTCATATCTTCTATCATTTTCATATAGTACCTCCTTAAAATGTTTTTGCATTTTCATAAAATTCAGAAAAATCAATGCGTTGCTATGGTTGCTAGGGAGTTAATTTAGAGTGGTCACTCTAACGTTCCTGTAGAGTTTCCTTCTCTGAACAACTTCTTCTCACTCGCTCAATTTTCACTCTATTCACATAAATTATACATCAAAACGTAGGAATTTTTGTCTGGATTCTGGAAATGTAACCATCATTAGTGTGGGATTTAGAGATTTTTCGCAAATCACCCCAGAGCACCACGAAACCTAAAAGCTCTCCATTGATTTTCTATGGAGGTGTGGTGAAAAATCACACCTGACATTCCCAATGTTTACATGCACCTGCAAGACACTAAATACCAAATTGCCTACTGATCTGTGTATTGGTGTATGAATGTGGCTGTAGTGTAATGTGCTTTGAGTGGTCAGTATGATCAGATGAGTGCTACATAAATCCATTTGATTCAGTTAATGATTTGGACCACTGTTCTTCTTAAAGGGCATAAAGATGACCAATTTTCATGTTTTTGTGCCGTATCAACACATTTTTATTTTAAATATCCTGGTATTCCTAAGAGTTCATGATGCAATGCTCTCTAATCAAGGTTTCCAGGTTCTTGAAACCAGAAACAGACCCAGAGCATCACAGATCCTAGCCTCGCGAGACCATCCTGATCTCGCGAGCTTTCAAGGTTTCACTCGCAGATCAGTCTGGCTACTTTCCGTTTAAAGAAAATTTGGAGCCGTTCACCAAACGAACGTCCAATCAGCGTTGGCTTTGAGGCGGGTTGAGGTGTGACGCAACGAGAAGCGCGACAGTTCAGTCTAAATAACGTGGCGGCTTCAGCCGATGAAACTAGCGTTAGCGTGGCTATCGAGCAAGTTTTATCAGAATTACAGAGTATTTCTTTGCTGAGCTAACGAGCCTTTACCTGCAGCAGCAAGAGTAGCTTGGCTTGTGGTTGTGTTTTCGTCGTCGCTCTGTTACGAGCGACGACAAATCTGATTGGTTTATTTGGCCCGTCTATCACCAACATAGGCCAATCAGCTAACCAGTATTTTCACCCCTTCCCAAAATTACTTCAACGGAAGGTTTCCAGATGGATATGCGGAGCAAATCTATCTGGCGGAGTCAGGTAACACAGATCCACCACCATGCTCAAAACTGAACATTTAATGTTTTTTTCCCACTAGTTTTTGTTCCTGAAAGGCTCAGACACATAACAAAAATAAAAATACAAAACAGGTTAGATGAGCAAACTTCACACATTTATGTTTGTGATGCTATGACAAGGGCTGGACGATAACTCAGTGACAATATATATCGATGATAGAAAAAAGGGGTCAATAAAAATTTCAATAGAATAATGGTTTTCCTTCCTTTTGCATTCTAGCCAATCATGTAGGTTGATATTATAGTTACATCTTCCCAACCAATCACAACGCAGACCCAGGAACCAAGCTCCGCCCCCTTCAGAGAGTTCAGAGAGCACGTGTTCTTTTTTCTTTTTTAAAAACTTGCAGTTTTGGTAAAAATTGGTTGAATAAAGGATTAAGTTTGAAGTGACTGGAGCATTTACCTGTCCCTGCACCTGTTGGTGGTGGTGGCTAAATCCATAGACATTATATACGTAGACGCGTCGTTGGGCGGGTTCTGCCTATGCTGCGGATGCGTCAGAGCGTCCGCCATGTTGAATGTGGCAAATCTGCGGTTAGTCTGAGTCACTTAAACAGTATCAGAGGGAGTTTAATCTCAGAACATACATTATATTCGGAATATCTTTATTTTTTTAATATTACAAGTTTTTTTTCCGTATCCCTTTGGCTTCATTCTTCCTGAATTAATTCTCGTAAAGAATAAAAATAATTAAAAGAATCTAACCTGGCCCTATTACTGCAGGACTCAAATAGTTATCCATACTGTGACTGTTCAGGAAATGTCCTCCCTTAATTCTCATAATACGTTATTCCCATAATATTACCACTTTTGTCTTTTTTTTAGTTTATTGTCCTAGGACTTTTTTTGCCTCATATTAGTAATTTATTTTTTAAATACTCCTCCAAAACGTCTGTTCCTAATCTGTGACTATACCAGAATTTAAAAGGTTCACATGTGACACGGTTTTATGAAATCATGAAGACCACAATGTTTAGATTGAATTGACTTTTATATTCATAACACACACACACAATATATATATATATATATATATATATATATATATATATATATATATATATATATATATATCCCTGCCTCCCGTGGCTAAATCAAGCTAAATGCCAGCATGAAAACCGGTTTCTTCGCTCAAAGCGTGTCCGCAATGTTCTGTTTGGTGCCATCTGGTGGTCAGAAGTAAGAAGAGCAGCCTGAGTCTTATAACCAGTTTAGGCTGCTGTTGTGGTGCTTTGAACATGCATTTGTTGTGGGTGAATTTGACTGATAATCTTTAAAGCACACGGGCCATGATACAGTCTCCTTTTGCATTTGTAAACAGGTTATAAAAAACATTTTAACCCCGAGCACGATCTTTAAAATAGTTTGTGCTGTGAGATCTCTGCCTCCAAAGTGTTGCGTGTCGGGAGCTTAATGCCATATTGTAACTTGTGTACACAACCGTTCAAAGGTCTGGACACACCTTTATCATTCAATGGCTTTTCCTTATTTTTATTACGTTCTACTGTGGACACACCGCAAAGACATCAAAACTATAAAGCAAAAGTATATAGAAAGATTTAGCAAACAAAACAAAAGGGAAATAACTCTCCTGAAATGGTTCTTAAGCAGTGTTGAAAGAGTTCCCAGATGTAGCAATAAAAATAAAGACAAACCATTGAATGAGAAGGTGTGCCCAAACTTTAAATTGGCAGTACCTGCATTGTGTATTTTTCTACAAATGCATTTGAACTGTGGGTAAAAGGGGGAGATGTGCTGGTAGAATTAAAATGAGAATAAAGCTACAGCGTTTGGTATTTATTGTGCAAGAAGAGGACCTCTCCCTGCCAGTGAGTCACGTCATGACACAACGATAAATCAGATTCTAAAAACATCCCGACTGAAGCTCAGAAAGTCATTCATCGGGTCACTCGGACTGGACAAATCCGGTTTTAGTTTTATTTTTCCACACAGACTAACACCTAAGTGCTGGTGTACATAGTGTCGTGCCTGTGGGTGTGCAAAGGTTGAATGCGTCACTTTTTCCCTGAAA
Organism: Fundulus heteroclitus; assembly: GCF_011125445.2. NCBI lineage: Eukaryota > Metazoa > Chordata > Actinopteri > Cyprinodontiformes > Fundulidae > Fundulus > Fundulus heteroclitus. Next base: position 38,242,728 of record NC_046378.1, on the reverse strand, counting down.
CAGGGAGCTTTTTCTACCCTCCCCCCCCCCCACCACACACACACACACACCTCCTTCCAAACAGGTCCTGTTGTTTTAAACATTTTTAATTATTCCTCTGAGCGAGTTTAGGCAAGCAGATCCCACGAGATGATCCAATCGATCGAAACTTCTGACTTTACAATGTCAGAGATGCACTTATTTTAGTATAGCAAATGTTTTGCTATACTAAAACAATTTTAATGTTTTCTTTTTTAATCTACAATGGCCCTAATCAAATTTGTGGGGGTCGAAAATAATGAGAATAAAGTAATGCACTGCAAAAACTGAACTAAAAATAAGTAAATTTTTCTTAAAATTAGTGTATTTGTCTGTGATTTGAGCAGGTAAATAAGATGATTTGCCAATAGAATAAGATGTATTTACTTAAAATAGGAGCAACTCATCTCCATAAATCTTATTTCAAGTGCAGTATATCTAATCATCTTATTTTAGGGGTCAAAATACTCATTCCATTGGCAGATGAGCTTATTTAACTGCTCAAATTTAGGACAAAAACACTAATTTTTAAGAACATTTTACTTATTTTTTAGATCTGTTTTTGCAGTGTATTATTAGGTGTACAACAATGAATAACATTACGAGAATTAAGTCATATGTAAAGCTGGAATATTGCATGAATAAGGTCAGTAGTTTGCAAAATTGTGTCAAAGTCATGATGCTAATAATAGTTTGATGCTGATGTGCAAAACAGATTTCTTTATTTGTGAAACTGATACCAAAGTATAACTTTACAAGATGCTCAACATTACTCATTTTAAGACAGGGGGAAGAGTTTTCATAAAAATACTATTTTATTTATTACTGTATTCTTGGATTCCACCCCCCAATAAAAAAGCCTAAACCAACGTGGGGTCTCCAGTCTTGCTGGTATTTTGGGAGTTGCAGGTTGAAAAGTTTGGGAACCCCTGGATTAAGCTGCTCAAATTAAACATTAAACCAAAAAAAAAAAGAAAAGAAAAAAATTAAACATTGTTTTTTTTGTTTTACCCGGAATAAAAGGTTTAATTCATCTCTTAGGCTTTTAGACACCTTTTCGATGGAAGCTGCTGGACAACACGTCACTGTAACAGATGCCTTTATTGAAAAAAACTGAAAACAGATCTCGTATACACTTACTGAACATTTAGTCGTGTTATTCCACTTAAAGTAAGATTTCACTGACATAACAGAGCACAGAAAGGAAAATAATAAACGGCCGACATTATGTTTAACAAACCAATGCACTCCCTCTTTTTTTTTTTACACATCCAAAAGAAGATCTTTCTCTCACTCATCAAGACTCACTTTCCCCTCCCAACATGATTCATCTTTAAAGGGCGACGCAAAACGAACAACCAAAAGAAGATTGTGCAACAACTTAAGCAAGACAGAGAGCTGTCAAATACTACTCAGTTCTTGTAATACTACGTGTCACATCTAATCCATTCAGCATTAACATCATGGATGTGGACATAAAAGGTCCACAGAGTAGCCTTAGTCTGATCTACACTTCAAAAATGGAACTGAAAGAGTAATACATTCTTGAAATGAGTATTTGTCGTTTATTTAAGCAAGTAAGTGTAAATGATCGGCCAATGGAAGAAGAGTTTTGCGCTTAAAATAAGAACAACTCATCGCCATCATCTTAATTTAAGAGCAGTGTCGCTAATTATCTTATTTTAGGGGTAAAAATACTCATTCCATTGGCAGATAATCTTATTTACCTGCTCAAATCAAGGAGAAATACACCAATTTTAAGAGAATTTAACTTACTTTTAGTTCCCTTTTTGCTTTTTAATGTCTAATTGACCAACGCTAAACTCGTCACATTTAAATTATATACAGCTGACCAATGTGAAAACTTCAAACTTCAACATCAGACTCCCTTCTTTCACTTGGTGATGCATCCTGGGTGTGAACTCTTGCCGGGAAGAAGAGTCGTGCGTAAACTAAATGGTTGTGGGTTTGACTAAGCCTACGCTGACCTAACAGCTCATTAGACTCATCATCAACGGTCTAGGTTTGATCTGTAACCAGGCGACTGGAGCACCGCTGAGGATGGCAGCTTTAACCTCAAATACAGAGATGAAGATACAGAAACATTTCCTCCAGCCAGCAAGTGCGAATAACGATTTTGTTTTTTTTCCCACTCATCACATCTTTTCAAGATTGTCCTCCTTGGAGAACATGAGAGGAGCTTCCATCCCTCGCAGCAAAGCAGTCTTCCAACATTTGAGTCCAATAACATTGTGAAGGTGAGAAGAGTGTTTGAGGCGGTCCTGTTCAGCGGGCCGACCGCCCTGGACGTTCACAGGACTCCCTTAACAGTGAGATTTTGGACGAACCTTTGGGAAAAGCTGCAAGAGGAGAGAGAGAGATAACAAATAAAAAGAGAAAAATTTCACTTCAGTGCTGCAAGAAAATCAGATCAGTGATTGAAGTTCACTTAATCAGGTTCTTCATGGGTCAGGGGTGTTAAACTCATTTCTATATTGAGCCACTTTGGCATGATGATACTTTTGATTTAATTTCATTCCAGTTCACAAAAAACAAAACAAAAACAAAATCAAAGTAACATAAAAGTTGCACCGTAGGCCCACTTGAACAGTTTATCTGCAAAAAAAAAAGTTGATATTAGGGTGAGTTACACTTTTAACTCATTATTCTGCGTCACTTTCTCTCTTTTTGGACATTTCTGGGTTGTTTTAATGTGTTGTGGGAAAACTGACACCTAGTGGCAGGATGCTGTTACTACAGTTAAAAGAATCAACATTCGTTACTGGAGGCACAGTTTTAACCACTTTATACAATTTAAAAGGACGTATGCCTCTATTTTATGATATGATATGCCTTTTTTGGCTCTTGAGGACCAGATAAACTGCCTTAGCGGGCCTGATTCGGCCCGCGGGCCACGAGTTTGACTTTGGGGGTTAGATGACGTCCAAAATCATTTAGACCATTTCATGATCTGCATGTTCCCCTTCACTCACTGGGTAAACAACACACATGTGCTCAAACGCTCTGCTCTCATACTTCATCCTCTGCAGACGTCGATCCCACTCTAGATTACATGCGCATATGAATAAATTAAAATATGAAAAAAATAAATACATTTGAGAATTAAGTTCAGAAAGTGAATCTCATATTTTATAGGTTCATTACACAACAGTTATATACATGTCCAGAGTTTACCACAAACGGGCTTAAATTGTGGCTGCCGTGTCTCGGATAACTGAGAATGAGCACAAGCATGATGTGCTACAATTTGGGTATGATACCCTCGCGTTGGTGCCGGTGTGTGAGGATATTTCCATAAAGCACCTTTAAGGTCAGTCTGGAATGCAAACAGCAAAAAGCCGTTTCCATGCCCCAAGTTGCCTTAAAGGGAGCACAGAGCGGGAAAAGATCACTGTGAGAGCTGGAAAGCCAGCTTCTCAGCGAAAGAATCAGACGAGTTTGTCTCACTCTTGACACACTCTCACAAAAAGGAGAGAAAAAATAAATAAATCAGATTCCAGCTATGAAAGTGTCACCCTCGAGGCGTTTCTGGATGAGGAAATCTTTTTCACTGAGAAGGCACGGCGCTCACACGCTAAGAGCAAAGAAAGACAACAGCAGAAATTCCAGTCTGTTCTAGAGAAAAGGCGTGCCGTGCCGCCTCTGCTGCTTCCAGAAACACACAGAGAGGAACAAGTGGACAATTCACACAACATCACTGTGGTTCCTGCTAATTAAGCAGGCTGTCCTTAAAAACAGCAGCGCTGCAACTGCAGGTAGCTCGGTGCGAGCCACCAGACCTGACAAGATAAGATAAGATAAGATAAGATAAGAAAAGATAGGCTTTATTGATCTCACATTGGAGAAATTCACACAAAGACTCATGGAAAGGCGTCTAAATATCTTCAGATAGAACTGAGCTCAGATAACAGCGGCAGTCCAGTCATTTTCCCCCCCATTTGCCAAGGTAACACATCCAGGATGTTGTCGCTGGCTCAGGAGTGGCTTGACACGAGGAATGCAGATGTTGCCCATGTCTCGGCTACATCTGCACCGTGGCTTTGCTAACACCGGCTCCAGCTGCAGTACACACTTTCTCCCACAAACTCTTAAAATTACTGTACCTCACAACCTAAAGGCTGCAGTTATCCCTGTTTTTTTTTTGCACATCTTTAAAGGACCAGACTATGTCCTTCCACTTAACTTTCCTTTAATGTATTTATACACTGCAAAAACGGAACTGCAAATAAGTAAAATGTTCTTAAAATTTGTGTATCTGTCCTCGATTTAAACAGGTAAATAAGATGATTTGCCAATGGAATAAGAATTTTGCACTTAAAATGTGAACAATTCATCTCAATCATCTTATTTCAAGTGCAGTATGTCTAATTATCTTATTTTAGGGGTCAAAATACTCATTCTATTGGCAGATAATCTTATTTACCTGATCAAATCAAGGATAAATACACTAACTTTAAGAACATTTTACTTATTTTTAGATCCAGTTTTGCAGTGTATGCTATAATCTGCACACACAGGCTTTTTAGCAGTGATGTTTTACAGGCCAGCGTCATTGTGGAGGGTAGTCTTCTCCATTATGACGTACACCAGGAGCTGTTTTTGTGGTGGTAGGTATATTTCTAATCATCTGACGAAAATTTTTTTGTTTTTTGATTAGTTTTAAGCCAAGATTATTGAGATTGTGCATCATTCTGTGTTCAAGTATGTGCGAGTTTTACTTTTGGGTCAGGATAATGACAAATTAAAACAAACTTTTCAATGACGTTCTAATTTAGTGAGCATGTCTGAACCATTATAAAAGACAAAAAATTAAATTGCACAGAAACTGAGGACGTTTTACTAACTAATTTCTCAACTTACCCCAAAGAGGTTGTTAGGAACGAAGCCCTCCCTGCCACAGAGCGAGGCCCACCACCAGTCAGAGCCCTCGCCTTTCTTCAGGATGGTCACCATGTCTCCTTCCTTGAAGCTCAGCTCGTCAGGTGCTTGAGCCTGGTAGCTGCACAGAGCGTACAGCACCCCGTTGTTCTCCACCCCCATGGACTCCTCCTTGGCTGGCGCGGCAAAGCAAGTAGGACACGTCAGAATATAAGCCATAAAAAAGAAGAAGGGCTAACCGTTGTTTCATTAAAGGACGGATGGAGCAAAGATAATTAAAACATTCCAATATATTTTGGTTGCCAACTGTTATGGGTGCCATTTTTTTTCCTCACAAAGCTGTTCTGAGTGTTAGATATTAATTTGTTGTCATTCCTCTAGTAAACTTCTTTAAATGTGTTGTTTGTCGTCCTACTTTCTCTACCTGTTGCAGGTCAAGGCAGCAGCCAGGTCAGAAACCTGTAATACCGTCTTTAGTCATGCCTTTGCAATGTGTAGAGAATAGTTTTTTTTTTTGTTTTGTTTTTTGAAAAACACATACATATCCATGGAATAAAGCAGCCTTGAAAGGAGTATGTGCTGAGTGTTTCTGCATTGATGCAGAAACACAGGAGGAAAGGTGCTTTGCGCTGATGCAATCCCATACGAACACAGAGTCTGGCTTTTTCCCCTTTTTTTGCTGATCAAATTCTAGTTGCTCTATTTCTTCTTTGATTCCATTTCTGTCAGCAAATGTCTGGACTATGGGTTTGTCAGACCACAATAACTATTTCGCCCTTGTAACAGTTCCTTTGATACGTCTCGGACGCCTCTAAAATGTCTCGGATCTTCTTTTTGAACTGTTCATTTTGGTTTTTGACCAACGTTTCCCAGAGTTCTCGTCTGTCACAGCGTTTAAAATCCGATAAAAAGCCAGCGCCTGACAGTATCTCTCACTTCCCTTTGCCACTGAAATCCCTTCATATAAACGACTTCCTGCAACGCATTAAGAGAAACATGGACGACTCTTTCAAGATTTCTCAGAGGAACATTATTTCCAAAGAATAAATCTTTTTTTTACTGATTTTTTATTTATTTATTTTTACAAACGGATGTCTTCTGTCCATTTTGTTTTCAAAGACTATAATTCATTTAATTTTAAATCTAAATGTATTTTTATCACCGGAAAATTAGGCTTGATGTGGGGGAAAAAAGTATTTGGTTCACTTTGTTTGCAATGAAATAAGAGCCAAAAGAAAAAGTAACCTTTTATTATTGCCTCCCAAAAGCAGACCCTTTAGGTTTTTCCCCATTTTGCAACCACAAACTTTAACGTATTCTAGTAAAACTTTACATGAGAGAGCCACACAAAGTGGTGCATAACATGTGAAGTGGAATGCAAAGCATGCATAGTTTGCCTTTTTTAAAAAAAACTCAAACCAGAGAAGTGTGCGGTGTGTTTGTGTTCAGTCCGCCTGAGTCAATATGTCAGAGACGCCTTTCACTGTGACAACAGGTCCAAGTCTTTTGGGATCCTGTGTAGCCATGGTATAGATGCAGATCATAATGGAGCACATCAACAAGTGGTATGGTAGGAAGCCGGAGTGGAACCCACAACCTTTCAAATGAAGGAAAAGTACCTTTGAAAAGAATCTTTGAACTGCAATCTTCAAGTCTTGCCACAGATTTTCAGTCCCATGTATTTCTGGACTTTGATTGGCCCATTTAGACATTTTAATTTGCTCAGATTAAAACGCTTTATCTCAGCTCTGGGTTTAGTCTGGGTGCCGTTCTGCTGGAGGGTCGACCTCCAGCCGAGTCTCAGGCCTTTTTCAGCCTCTGTAACAGCTTTTCTTGTGAGATTATCCCGTTTTTCCCTCTTCTCCTCTGACCAGCTTCACTTTCTTTAATGCAGAAAAGGATCCGCAGAGCATGATGCTGCCACCGCCACGTTCCACTGTGGGGATGGTGTGTTCAGGGTCCGACTCTTTGGTCACAGAGTTCACTTCTGGTTTCATCTGACCAGAACACCTTATTAACAGACTAACAAACCTAACTAACCCTGCTCTTCTGTTACAGTTCAAAAACTGTATAAACACGTTTCTTTCACCTCACAGGTATGCACGACTTTGTGTTGGCACGCTGCATGAACGTCCAGTAAAACACGCTGGAGTTTGTAGTTGCAATGTGAAACAAGATGTGGAAAGTTGAGTAATTTTGCAATTACGCTTCATGGAAAGTGCCATTAGAATTCAAATTTAGCAGCAAATGTATTAAATGTCGACGTTTTAAAAAGAGCTTTTTAAGCTAAATGAGGCTGAAGGTATGTCAGAGAAAGAATTAAAGTGCATGCTAGACTTTTCAGACATTGCCTTTGGGCTGATAAAAGCCGTTACATTCACTTTGCTGAATGTCTGGGAGCCTCACCTTTCAAATAGCTCTCACACTCTTCGAAGCCGGGCAGGTAAGGATCACACTTCTGAGAGGCGACTGCTCCGTGTCTCTCGGTGAAGGCCATGACGGCGGCTCCGTTCCTCACCAGAAACTCGCACATATCCCGGTCGTTACAGGAGGCGGCGCAGTGCAGCGGAGTCCTGCGGGCCGGAACAAACGGCGGCAAACGTTCAGATGTGCATGAGAAATGAGGGGTGGGGGGGTTTGTGGCTGAGAAAGTGAGGAGGCGTTTACCAGCCGTGGCTGTCCGGTGCGCTGACGTTGGCTCCGCTGCGTACCAGGAAGTCGGCCACTTCGCGATGACCGCCGCAGATGGCGTTGTGCAGGCCGGTGATGCCCTCGTCGTTCGGCTGGCTGGGGTCGCTCATCTGCAGAAGAGAGTCAGCATAAAGGTGAATTCACTTGCTGAGCAGAACTTTCTGCGTGTAAAGACAGCAAACTGAGAAGTTACTGCATTTACTGCGAAGGTAAATGTTAAAATCTCCTCAGCAGACTCTAAAAGTGAAGGTAGAAGCTGTTATTTCTTTACCTGACTCCGCCAGATAGATTTGCTCCGCATATCCATCTGGAAACCTTCCGTTGAAGTAATTTTGGGAAGGGGCGAAAATACTGGTTAGCTGATTGGCCTATGTTGGTGATAGACGGGCCAAATAAACCAATCAGATTCGTCGTCGCTCTGTTACGAGCGACGACGAAAATACAACCACAAGCCAAGCTACTCTTGCTGCTGCAGGTAAAGGCTCGTTAGCTCAGCAAATAAATACTCTGTAATTCCGATAAAACTTGCTCGATAGCAACGCTAACGCTAGTTTCATCGGCTGAAGCGGCCATGTTCTTTAGACTGAACTGTCGCGCTTCCCGTTGCGTCACACCTCAACCCGCCTCAAAGCCAACGCTGATTGGACGTTCGTTTGGTGAACGGCTCCAAATTTTCTTTAACGGAAAGTAGCCAGACTGATCTGCGAGTGAAACCTTGAAAGCTCGCGAGATCAGGATGGTCTCACGAGGCTAGTTATTTCTGTCCTTCACACTGCAAAAACTGATCTAAAAACAAGTAAAATGTTCTTAAAGTTAGTCTATTTGTCCTCGATTTGAGCCAGTAAATAAGACTATTTGCCTACGGAATGAGTATTTGTACCCCTAAAATAAGATAATTAGACATCCTGCACTTGAAATAAGATGATGGAGAGGAATTGTTCATATTTTAAGTGGAAAAATCTCATTCCATTGGCAAATAGTCTTATTTACCTGCTCAAATCAAGGACAAATGCACTCATTTCAAGAAAATTTTAAGTATTTTTAGTTCTGCTTTTGCAGAAGGGAATAAGGGGCGAGGAGACGGAGAGCATAACTTTATTCACATGCTGCAAGTTACATCTGTACACCTTTCTTTGAGTCTAAATCCAGAGCCGTGTTCTGGTACAGCTCATCTGGCGCCCGGGTTTTCTCGCCTGTAAGAAGCTGCGTCTGTCAGATAAACTGCCAAGCAGGGCAACTACAGTGAGAAAACATTTGGCATGCTTCTATATTTTCATAGGAGAAGCAGGCGTTTCATCTAGTGCCAAATGATTCGATGACACGTCAGAGTCGCTTTCATCCTGGTTAAATTCAGCGACACCGGCCATTTGGGTTTATGCAAATTATTTTGAATCCAGAAAGGCACGGCAGAGACATGTCGGGGCGTCTCTCTGCGGAGTTTGCATGCTCCCTTTGTGCATGTGTAGGCCTATTTGTTTGTTTTGCCATTTAAGAAGGAACTCTGGTTTATACATGCAACCTAATAAAAAAAAAGAAAAAAAAGAAGCATTTTAGGGTTATTACAAATTCTACGTTACACTCTCTCTGTGTTGGTCCTTGTGATTTACTTCAGTCAGTATCACTTTATCGTGTCCCCTTAGGGACACACCGCAGCAAACCACAAATTCTACCACCATAGTGGTACAAGCAAACCACAAACAAGTTTATGAGAAGAAGAGGAAGACCTCAGTGGAAAGAAATAACACCAGAGTGGATTTGGGAGATTTTTCTCACACGATCCCCCTGAAGAGCGGGTAAGACGGTTTTCCACATGCACAGGTATTCAAAATGGGACATGGGTGTTTTTTTACTTAAATTTCCAGGAAAATAAATTGCACAGTGTACCTTTAATGTACATACAGTAAGTTAGAAGAGTGCAGAGTGACAATATCTCCTGTTTATTGCATGTTCACAGTGAGCTCAGCAGGTAGAAAATAGCATCAAAACCACAAAGCTTGCATACAAACAAGACGTCACACTTTAACATTAACTAAAGGTAGGTGTGTCTCTTTTTTATTCAACGAAGTTACTCAAGGAGACAAGAGTAGCCAGAATTTTACTCACGTAACAGTAACAATACTTAATTATATTACTCAAGTAAAATCTACTCCTAAAAGCACATTTTGTTAAAGAATTACTCGAGCAAATGCAGCTAGTAACCACCCACCTCTGCTTACAAGTATTAAAACCCAACTAAATGGACACTAACCGGTCTGCATGAACGATAATGCAATGCACAAAAGGTTTGCTTCAGAGTTATCCATTTGCGTAACAGCGCGCCGGCGCCCAGCAACGTTTATTTTTCACACCATTGTAAACCTTCCTGATTTGGGTTTGCCGCCGCCATTTGAAGCATAACACGATAAGTTGGTATAATTACCTCTTTGACGGCTTGCATCACCGTGTCCAGTTCTCCCATCAACGCTCCATCCAGCAGCAGGACCAGTGGGCTAAGTCTGGCTCGCTTTCCAGATTTCTTGCGACCACCCTTGCGCAGGATGGAGTTGTACTGCGGCGACAAACACATTTACATGTGAACTACCGTGCCTTAAAAATCAGTTTTTTTTTTTGTGTTATTTCCAGATCAAACAAGTTTTCTTAACAGAAAAAGGTAAAAACGTCATTACAAGATATTAAGAGTTCCTTATTTTGTATTGTAGAGGGGTGGTGAGTAGTTGCAGTCAGATAAATGTTGGTTTAGCACGCTTGTTTATGACAACGTAACCTAAATTGATCGATGGTCATTACGCACGTTTTGAGCCTGATGTGATAAAGTTGTTGATGTCAACATATATCTAAAGGACAGCAAAGACTGACTAACTGGGATCAAGAGAAATGTTTCATCTCCACGAAGGAGCGACTGGGTTCTGACTCACAGACTCCACACCCCATCTCCCTTGTGACCAAACTCCACTTTGTCTAACACAAACCTATCTGACAACACGAAGTAGGCAAATAGATCCAAAAAAGAAACGAGGGAACAGAAGAGAAATAAAGTCATGACATCCATCAATCTGGAAAATGTTTACAAAAGCAATTTCTAAGGCTTCAGGACTCAGACGAACTTACTGTGATTTTTCAAGCTGTATGCAAACGAAATTTCGTTCTGTACGCACTTTGTGCATACAAAATGACAAATAAAGCTGTCTAAGTCTAAGTCAAACAGAGAAAAGGTGGAACAGTGGCGATCCTTAACGAGGAGACCACAGAAGAGCCAACAACAGCTTACTGAGCACTTGCACCACGGTCTGGGTGAATACTCGATTCTGATTGGCTGCAGGGTGTCTGTTAAAAACTGTTACAGGGCACCTATGAAAAAGCTCCGGTCAAATAGCCTGATTGTTCTAAATTATCGCGCTAGCTCAAACGTTAGCTGCTAACGGCAACGCGTCCCAACAACAGAAAACAAAAAGTTCTCTCAGCCGCGTCCTGTGAAAAATTTTAACGGTGAAAAACCCTTAAAAGTATTAATAATTGATTCAGTATTTCTTTCTTTTATAAGTGACCATGGTATAAGCGGGATAATGCCCTTCAACGTGTCCATAATCAGGAATTAGCGGACAGAGCCTCCGCGTCGTACATTCATTTCTGATAACGGACACCTCATCGGGCGTCGTCTCTGATCTTCTGTGGAATGATTTTTTGGACCCTATGCCCCCATTACATGAAAAAAAAAAAAAAAAAAAGCAAGCCAAATGTAATTTATAGTTTCATAGTCTAGGCATTTTTTTTTAAAAAGGACAATAATCTGAAGCACACCAGCGTAAGAAACCCAAAACTAAATGAGGGTTTTGGAGAGGCCTAGTCAAAGTCCAGATCGAGATGCTGGGGCGTGATCTTTACACTGCAAAAAGGGAACCAAAAATAAGCAAAACTTTTTTTGAAATTAGTGTATATTTCCTTGATTTAAGCAGGTAGATAAGACTATTTGCCAATGGAATGAGATTTTTGCACTTAAATAGGAACAATTCATCTCTAAAATAAGATAATTAGACATCCTGCACTTGAAATAAGACGATGGAGATGAATTGTTCCTATTTTAAGTGCAAAAATATTATTCCATTGGCGAATAGTCTTATTTACCTGCTCAAATCAAGGAATATTACAATGATTTCAAGAAAAATTCACTTACTTTTAGTTATGTTTTTGCAGTGTAACCACATTGTTGATGTTTGAAATCTGCCCATGGTTGCTAGGAAGAGTGGACTAATTTCCACCCAGAGCTAGAAGACTAATTGCCACTTCTTGCCAAACACCTAAATAACAGTTGTTGCAACAAAGATGGCACAAACTGTAATTTATTTTGAGGGGCAGTTACCAAGGGCCAGGTTGGCATGGACGGCCTCTTAATAAACAAACTCATCCTTTGAAAACTGCAGTTTGGATTTACTCAGGTTATCTTTGTTTGACATAAGAATTTGACTAAGGATCTGTAATCGTCAATGGAAAAAAGGCAAAAGCAGAAGAGATCTGTCGGAGGGTAAAATCGTTTTTCAGAGCGGTCAACTTGTCATTTAGCCCTCGTATGACTGAGCATACGGCGCTTTTCATTTGTGGCGTTGCTGAAGGCCGAGTTCTTACTTTGTCATCTTGTGGAATCACTGGAGATGTCTGAGTTACAGGTTGAGGCACGGGGGGCAGGGCGCCTTCCTCCCCGTCAGAGGAGCTGTCGCTGCCTTTTGCCCCCTTGTGGCGTTGCTCTTTCTTGCGTAAAAGCTTGTGGATCATGTTTTTATACTGGTTCGGCTGGTGCTGGGAGGCCTTCTTCTTCACAGAGCCCCGTCTCTTAAGTGCTCGGGGGATTTCGGCCCTGATGAGGAGCAGCTCCTCCCGATCTGGGATCTCAGGGATCTGGACATCGGGGGCCACCACCGGCTGCAGACTGGTGGGGCTGAGGGGCCGAGGAGCAGGAGTCACGGCCGGTTCTGCCTCCCCTGCAGCCGCCGGCCTGGCGGGATGCTCCACGGCTGCTGGGTTGTGATGAAGATAATCCAGGCGTTCCAGCTCGGCGTCGATGTCCCCTGGGTGTAGCGCTGCAAAAGTAAAATAAAAACCTCATATATACACAGGACTGTCTCAGAAAATTAGAATATTGTGACAAGGTTCTTTATTTTCTGTAACGCAATTAAAAAACATGAAATGTCATACATTCTGGATTCATTACAAATCAACTGAAATATCGCAAGCCTTTTATTGTTTTAATATCGCTGATTATGGCGTACAGCTGAAGAAAATTCAAAAATCCTATCTCAAAATATTAGAATATTTCCTCAGACCAGGAGTCTGCAACCTGTGGCTCCAGAGCCGCATGAAGCTCTTTACACCTTCAGCTTTGGCTCTTAAAAACTTAGACCAAAAATGCGAGGGGAAAAAATTGGTAAATGTTTCTAAATGTAAAGGTAATTTAAAATTGCTAGTTCTGCAATATATGCATAACACTTCCAGAAAGAAAGAAACTAATAGTCTATAGAATATTTTACTATAGATAAATGAGGTATCAATTTGTCAATAGGTTGCTTTTTCATCATTTTGATGCCATTTGCTATAAAAATCAAATGTCCAATTGAAGAAAATGCATTAAACCTAAACATTAAATACTGTTGGTTAAATAATAACTGTTGATCTTTAATTAAAAAAAAAAAGTAAACTAATTTCCTGTAGAATAATATAAAAACAAGCACTTGTTTCAAAGAGATGTGTAACTTTTGCGGCTCTAAACAAAATTAGTTTTGCTGGACCAAGGGCAAAAATGGCTCTGCGGGTTGTAAAGGTTGCTGACCCCTGCCTCAGACAAAGTAAAAAAAAAAAAAAAAAAAATTATAACAGCAAAACAAAATCAAACATTTAAAAATGTCCATTAATGCACTCAGTAGTTGGTTGGGAATCGTTTTGCACAGATTAGTGCATCAATGCGGCGTGGCATGGAGGCAATCAGCCTGTGGCATTGCTGAGGTGTTATGGATGCCCAGGATGCTTCAATAGCGGCCTTTAGCTCATTTGCATTGTTGGCTCTGGTGTCTTTCAGCTTCTTCTTCACAATACCCCACAGATTCTCTATGGGGTTCAGGTCAGGGGAATTGGCAGGCCAATCAAGGACAGTAATGCCATGGTCAGTACACCAGTTACTGTGAGAATCTGATGTCGTCTCTTAACCACTACCATACTTGTGATTTAGTTTACTGAACCAAGCTGAGTGTTTTTCAAGGCTCAGGAAACCCTGCAGTGTTTCCAGTTAATTAGACGATTCAAGTGATTAGTTGAATAGCCTACTAGTATACTTTTTCACGATATTCTAATATTTTGAGATAGGATTTTTGAGTTCTCTTCAGCTGTACGCCATAATCAGCGATATTAAAACAATAAAAGGCTTGCGATATTTCAGTTGATTTGTAATGAATCCAGAATGTATGACATTTCATGTTTTTTTAATTGCATTACTTGTATAGAACAAGAACAAATATAATGCAAATGAACATCCACACAGTGTCTAGAGCTATAGAGGCGTTTGACGTCTTTTACCGTCGCTATAAACAGCGGGCTGTCTCAGCTCAGGTGGATTATGGTGTGCCGGGTAAGGAGGCGGCTGGTAGATCTTCCTCTGAGGAGCTTCAGACATGCGGTAGGCTGCAAAGTTTTCCTTGCCGTCAAAGTTTTTGTTATGGACCATTTGTCCATAATAAGGATTTTGGAGGCGCATGATGACAGAGAGCGGTATGCGCCCGCTCTGGCGGGTGACTGGAGGCGGTATGTTGACACGGCTGCTGATGGGCTGAGTGTAAGGGGAGTGACCGGAGGACGAAGCATCTGGTGGAACCGCTATGCGAGCAGTGCGAGGCAAAGAATTGTAGGAACCCTGGTAGGAAGCCAGGCGAGGATCCTAACAAAGGAAAAGAATAGAGATACTTGTTACCATTAGATCGTAGACGGTCAGAAAATCACACAAAAAGACACCAGAGCTCTGAAGTCTAATTAATTGCCACTTAAATGTTTATGTAATTAGGCAGATACAGTTTTATGTAATACATATGTAATAGAGTACAAAAAAAATCAGCTTGAACCTCATGGTCTTATGAGTTCCCTTATATAGGAAATGTTTGACCAATCTGTATAATACGATTGATTTGACTTTGTAAAGTGCCTCGAAATGACATGTTTCATGAATTGGCGCTATATAAGTAAAATTTAATTGAATTGAGTTTCGGTTTTGTTCATAAAAAAAAGAGATAAGTAGCACAGTTATCTTCAGAGAAACATTTACTACTTAAAAATCATTAACATTCTTTTTTTCAAATGCATTTTCAGTAACTACAGCAACAGTTTAACCCTATAAAACTTTGTTGGGATTTTATGTGATAGAACAGCACAAAGTAGTGCATAAATGAGAGGAGCTTTACTCTGATACCCCCTGATGAAGTTCACTGCACCCAACCGCCTTCAGGACTCACACAATTAGCATTAGACAATGAAAACCACTACGACCACGGAAAACAGCAGGTTGCACATTTAATTTGCAGTCCAGTCGTAAACATCTTTTGTTCTGCCTTCAGCTCAGAGTGACGGCTGCAGGAGAACCGGGACGCCTGAGAGTGTTTTTAAGTTGGTCAGGGGCCCACGGCAGGACCTGCAGCTGGCTAAGCAGAGAAAGAACTACAACATGCTTTCATGTCAGTAACACCAGAAAAAAAAAATCTAACACAGCTGCTAGGAGCTTTTTTTTGGGGGGAGGGGGGGGGGATTACAGAGTTTTTCAACATGTAGATACAACTACAACTCTTTTTTTTTAAAATGATGAGAACTTTTCCTTCCAAAGAATATATCCAAAGTCGCATAACCTTGGTCTCAGCTATATATATATTAACAGTAATTGGTAACAATAAAGCTGCAGATCCGGTAGAAAGAAAAGAAAGAAATACAAATAATGGTTCAATATCTAGGCAAGACTGTCTTAGATATTTATCCATCAGGATAAATATCTGGATCACACACCTAATAAAGGAGAGCCTCCTTCGCCCAGCTGTTTCCAATTTACCCGTTATCTGTCCCAGCCATGGAGGGGGCGAGGACAACACGTTGATTAAAAAAAATAAATACGATTTTTAACCGGAGTAAAATTATTTTTATGGGTTTGAGACCCAGGACACGCTGGAGGGACTATGTCTCTCTGCTGGGAACACCTTGGATTTCCCCCGGAGGAGCTGGTCCAAGTGGCTGGGGAGAGGGACGTCTGGGCCTCCCTACTGAAGCTGCTACCCCCGCAACCCGACCCCGGATAAGCGGAAGATGATGGATGGATGGATGGATGGATGGATGGATGGATGGATTTGATTTTGCGCGGACTCCCTGGCTGTCTCAGCAGAGAGAGCGTCAGGCCTAACAGAGCCACCTCTGCAGAAGCACCCCGCTGCTCCCCCCGGGTGCTTGAAAGGCAGGCGGGGGGATGGATGGACACTTCAGACACAAAACTTTACAGCTTTAATTGTGTGTAAAACAAGAGAACGCCTTGACAAATCCACGGATCTGATATACAGCACGTCTGAATTGTAGAAAGCTTGAGTGGTCACTCAAGCGTAGTTCATGGTTTGTAAATAATAAGACTGTATTTCAGTTTGACCCACCCTCTTCATAGTGGTCCTTCACTGCAAAAACTGAACTAAAAATAAGTCAAATTTTCTTGAAATTAGTGTATTTGTCCTTGATTTAAGCAGGTAAATAAGATGATTTGCCAATGGAATGAGATTTTTGCACTTAAAATAGGAACAACTCATCTCCACAGTCTTATTTAGAGGGCAGAATATCTAAATATCTTATTTTAGGGGTCAAAATATTAATTCCATTGGCAGATAATCTTATTTACCTGCTCAAATTAAGGCCAAATACACTCATTTCAAGAAAATGTGACTTATTTTTAGTTCAGTTTTTGCAGTGTTCATATTAATGCAGTCGCTCTTCAGTTTTTACTGAACTTCCTTGGAGAAAACGTTTTCATCTCTCCACGCACCTCGGCCAATCAGTGAAGCAGTGTGTTCTTCACTCAAAGCTGCTCTCGAGTCGGCTCGCTTTGACCCAGCTGTTAAGCAGAGCCGGAGGAACCAGGGCTGGCTGCTCCTGAAACATTCGCAAGCGAGTGGAGCCGTGCGCTGCCCGGCTAATACACTGCAAAAACGGATCTAAAAATA
The DNA here is from genome assembly GCF_011125445.2 of Fundulus heteroclitus. Lineage (NCBI taxonomy): Eukaryota > Metazoa > Chordata > Actinopteri > Cyprinodontiformes > Fundulidae > Fundulus > Fundulus heteroclitus. The sequence continues at coordinate 38,225,905 of NC_046378.1, read as the reverse complement.
GCAAAATGTTCTTAAACATAGTGTTTTTGTCCTCGATTTAAGCAGATAAATAAGATTATCTGCCAATGGAATAAGTATTTTGACCCCTAATTCAAAATAATTAGACATCCTGCACTTGAAATAAGATGATGGAGATTTATTGTTCCTATTTTAAGTGCAAAAATCTTATTCTATTGGCAGATCATCTTATTTACCTGCTCAAATCAAGGTCAGATACACTAATTTTAAGAAAATTGCACTTTAGTTCTGTTTTTACAGTGTACGAGCTGGTGGAACTGGGCCTTGAGTAATAACTAGAACTGGCGATTTTGTTAAAAACTATATATTTTTCCTCAACGTTCTTTTCTTCACTCAATAAACGTAACAAAATGAAAGACGACAGTTTTAGAAAATTGTCATAGTGAACTTATTCTATCACTGCATTTGTACAATGCAAAAAGGGAACTCAAAGTAAGAAAAATCTTCCTGAAATTTGTGTATTTGTCCTTGATTTGACCAAGTAAATAAGACTATTTGCCAATGGAATGAGATTTTTGTACTTAAAATAAGAACAACTCATCTCCATCATCTTATTTCAAGTGCAGGATATCTAATTATCTTATTTTAGGGGTAAAAACACTCATTCCATTGGCAAATGGTCTTAGTTATCTGCTCAAATCAAAGAAAAATATACCCATTTCAAGAGATTTTTACTTACTTTTAGTTCCCTTTTTGCAGTGTATACATCTTTTTCAGGGTGCCAACCCCATTTGAAGCTTTTAAAATGACATTCGATGGACTAAGGAGGAGTTACAAGGGTTCAAGTTCCACAGAAAACAAGTGTTCAACCACTTCCTGAACATTTCAGTTCAGACTTCCCACCTTTTTAGGGCTCAAGGCTTGAGGAGGGCTATCAAGGTTGGATTCCCGCCAGCTGCTGTTTGGAACAGGCGATCGGATCCAGTCTGACTCTGCAGCAAAAAAAAAAAAAAACACATCACGTTAGGGAGCATAGGGGCCAGAATCTAAGTCAAGCATTAAAAACGCAGACAAAAAGGGCAGAAGTCACCCAACTGTCATAAGAATGTTGCGGTTTCCGTTCATAGGACATGTCCAGATCTGACTCGTTCCACTTGCCTGGACTTTTTTGCCTTTTCTCAGAATCCTCTGTTGAAGCAGACATGAAAGGTGAGATTTGGCAAAGAAATGCAAGGAACTAAGCAACAAAAAAAAACATCTGAAAAGGGGATAAACCTCCTTACCAGTTTGACTGAATGCGGTAAAATTGCGAGGAAGGGTGCTGGATCCCTGCATGTTAAAAGACAGAGGAGAGGGAGATCTAAAATACCCTTGGCCGGACCCTCTGTCTGGCTGAGGGGACCTGCGGCTCATCTGGTTGCCGTCAAACGGATTCAGCAGATTTTGGGACATCTGATGTGAAGCCAAGCGAGGTAACGGGTCCAGAGAACCCGTCATCCGGCTCGGAGACTGGGTTCTCTCCCTGTGACCGATTAAGCCTTGTGGACTCCTCTCAAAATATGAAGGGGAGTCGGGCCTCGGGGAGCGGGGCATCTGTTTGGGAATCTGCGCCTTCAAGGTGAAGTCGTCCGATCCCGACCGCCGATGTGTGTTGTGCACCACTCTGTGCATCTTTGGAGAGGAGTGGGGGCTGTTGGAGATGACGGGGGGTGACGGGGCGTTCCTGCTGCTGGACATGCTGAAGTCACTGGTGTAGGTAGGAGAGAAGGGTTTGGAGCTGGAGGTGCCGTTGGTGCTGCTCTGTGAATACGTGGAGCCAGAGAGGCTGGAAGGTCCAGAAAACTGAGGGTTGACTCTGGGGGGCAAGGATCTGGTCTAAAGAAAAGAAAACGGGAGACTTTATATCAACTTTATTGTTATTCATAAATAAATATAATATACAGGCAGGCTTAAATCAATCAATCAATCAAGATTTATTTTACAACAACCAGCAGGTGTTCAAAGTGCTTAACAAAATGAGTAAAATCACAACATGTAATAGAAAGAGAGAACATAGAAAACGATAAAATCAAAAAGGTTAAAAAGGAACAAAAGACTTCATAGGCTAAACTAGCCGCAGGAGGGAGAATACAGGCTACATTTCCAACCCCCTTCCTTACTGACTGCTCTAGTCGGACAGCACTGATCATGGATCATGGAGCCCAACTGTTTAAAATACATTTCCACAAAAAAAATCATGGAAATATGAGTAGCATTCAGAATTGGAGGAAAGGTATATATTTATTGAATAAAATAAATATTATTCATGCATTTAACAAATTAAATGACATGTAGCCATCCTTGCAAAAAAAAGAATAAATCATTGCAATCATTCTTAGTGCTATAATGATAATAATAATAATAATAATAATAATAATAATAATACTTATTATTATTATTATTATTATTATTATTATTATTATTATTATTATTATTATTATTATTATTATTATAAGAAATTCATTCCTACATGTTTTTACACTTGCACTGCAAAAGCAGAACTAAGAATAGGTTAAATGTTCTTAAAATTTGTGTATTTGTCCTTGATTAGAGCAGGTAAATAAGATGATTTGCCAATAGAACAAGGTTTTTGCACTTAAAATAGGAACAATTCATCTCCATCATCTTATTTCAAGTGCAGGATGTCTAATTATCTTATTTTAAGGATCAAAATACTCATTCCATTGGCAGATAATCTTATTTATTTTCAGACAACTTTCTTTAATCACTAATCAATGTCAGAAATCAGGGTAAATACACCTGATATATTTTATTTAGAGGAAAATTTTGTTTATCTCATCTCTATTTATGTTCAAATGATTTAATTGAACTGGAACAGAAAAATTAATTTAATGTTTATCAATTACTTTTTTTATGTAGTCCTTGGTTGAAGAATTTCTTAAATTGATTATTTTTTATTATTATGTGGTAATTTCTGAAATTGATTTATTTAATATTTGTTAAATGTGTGTTAAATTTGTTAATTGTCTGAAATAAATTCATTCATTCATTCATTTACCTGCTCAAATCAAGGATAAATACATTAACTTTAAGATAATTTTACTTATTTTTAGATCCGATTTTGCAGTGTGGCTGTTTTCTTTTTTAAACAGGGTCACAAGGTTGTGGAGAATTTGAAATTGTAAAAAAACTAATTTTGTCTTGTTTACCCGGAGAATCAGAATCAGAACCAGTTTAGCCAGAAATCTGAACAGGAAGCCAGAGGGCGAATACAGAAGGAACAGAAACAAGCCTCTGTCAGAAAACCCTGAAGGTAGAGCGTGTTCAGGACATGGTGTACCGACTCTGGAGACGTTCTGTTTGTTTCAGCGCTGAGGTTGGACGTTGGAGTACCTTATTTTCAGATGTTGCGCCGTCATTGCTGGAAGAGGCCTCCTGCAGCATGGAGCTAAACTCTTTGGATAACTCATCTGCCACTGCAAGCGATGCACTCAGGTCGCTGTCTATGCTCTGGACTGAACATGAACCAGACGAATAAAACAGAGGATTAGTGCAGTACATCACTCTCACATAAACAAATACACAACTGAGACAAAAAGTCTGTTTTTTTTTTTTTTAAGGGTGTTAGGAAACTCACACAGAACGTTCCCAAAGCCTGTCTGTGAGCTCATGGCTGCGAGGAAGCGGGGCTCGCCTTCTGAAAAGGAAGACAACATTCAGTCATCATTCGTCTCACTCACATAAGTACGTTCACTGCAAAAACAGAAGTAAAAATAAGTCACATTTTCTTAAAATTAGGGTATTTGTCCTTGATTTGAGCAGATAAATAAGATGATCTGCCAATGGAATAAGACTTTTGCTCTTAAAACAGGAACAACTCGTCTCCATCGTCTTGTTTCAAATGCAGGATGTCCAATTATCCTATTTTAGGGGTCAAAAAACTCATTCCATTGGCAGATAATCTTATTTATCTGCTCAAATCAAGGACAGAAACACAAATTTTAAGAACATTTTATTTATTTCTAGATCCGTTTTTGCAGTGTTTTTACCCATCTCGCTTGACTGGTGTGCAGTTACTGATACACTGCAAAAAGGGAACTAAAAGTAGGTAAAATCATCTTCAAATTAGTGCATTTTTCTTTGATTCGAGCTGGTAAACCAGTCTGCCAATGGAATAAGATGTTTGTACTTAAAATAAAAACAATTCATCTCTATCATCTTATTTCAAGAGCAGGATATCTAATTATCCTATTTTAGGGGTGGAAATTCTCAATCTATTGGCAAATAGTCTTATTTGGCTGCTCAAATCAAGGAAAAATTATACTAATTTTAAGAAAATTTTATTTAATTTTAGTTCCTGTTTTGCAGTGTATTCTATGATTTCCTGCAAAATGCATTAAAAAAACAGTTTGGACCTCTGACATGCGAGTTTCCTTCTGTTACAACGACACTTTTACATTTACCGCACTAACTAATGCCTTGCTTCATCTTCCTGCAACGGCGTTAAGCCCTTCCTTTCCTCTTCTGCCGTACACTCCCTGATATTTCACTTCCTGCAGCCGTTTAACTAAAATAAGCGAGGGCCTGCCGTGCCTAAAGGAGACACGACTCCCCTGGTCGTGTGGGGAGAGAAAGACAAGACATGGGAGGATGAAGGCAGCTGGTTGCACTGGTTTGTTGATTCTCCTGACTCATAGCGCAGTCAGAGGGGCAGGTGTCTCGGCTGAGACTCACGTATGACTGTCCCGTCTGATCGCCAGGTTCAGACAGGTGCAGCTCATCCTGAGGATGACAAATAAATGGCTGCAGATCCTTTAATCTGAGGCGAACGTGAGTTTGTCTGAACCGCGTGGAAGAAAATCTAGCGTGGCTACTTGGCCACATAAAGGATCCGCGTGGAAAATAAAAGTGCTTTTTTACTTTTACAGAGGATCCTGAGGAGAGGAGGTGAGACGTAAAAGGAACGAGGGAGCCATGAAAATGCAGTTTTACATCATAACCATATATTAGAACAACATCCCAAAAGATTAAAGCTCGTACGCTCACTGGCCACTATAATAGCCACACCTGCTAATTGCTTGTTAACACAAATTATATGACAGCAACTGTGGATGTGAAGAGACAGATTGGTTTCATATGATGGAAAGACAACGGTACCTTAAATAAGCCCAAATTAAAACAAAGATATGCAGAATAAACATCTCTGCAACGCCACAAACCTTTAAAACAGATGGGTGACGGCTGCAGCCGACCCCACCAGGAGCTGCTTTCTGTGTGACAACAGCAAAAAACTGAGGCTACAATTTGCATAAAAAAATAATAAAGCTGCCCCCGAGTACCAATTGAGTATTGTTTAAATGCCACAGCACTTCAAAAAAAAGGGAATTAAAAGTGATATATTCTTGAAATGAGTGTATTTGTCCTTTATTTGAGCGGGTAAGTGTAAATGATCAGCAATGGAATAAGATTTTTGCACTTAAAATAAGAACAACTCATCTCCATCATCTTATTTCAAGGGCAGTATAGCTAATTATGTTATTTTAGGGGTCAAAATACTCATTCTATTGGCAGATCATCTTATTTACCGGCTCAAATCAAGGAGAAATACACACATTTCAAGAATTTCAAGAACCCTTTTTGCAGTGAGCCTTCCCGAGCATGGCTGCTGAACATCATGTCCACTCTTTTATGACCACAGCGGATCGTCTTCTAAAGGCCATTTCCACCAGGACAATGCACCAGGTCACAAAGCTCAGATGTTTTCCAGCTGGTTTTATGAACATGACAATGAACCATCACAATGGGCAGACCTCAGTCTGACAGAGCACCTTTGGGCCGTGGCGAAACGGGAGATTTAGATGTGCAGACGACAAAATCTGCCGCAGCTGCATGACGCTATCATGTCAGACTGGACCAACATTTCTCAAGAATGTTTGTCACACCTTGTTGAATCGATGCCACGTCGATTCAAGAAGCACAACTGCCAAAAGGGAACTAAAAGACAGTAACATTTTCTGTATATTTGTCCTTTAATTGAGCTGGCAAGCTTAAATAATCTGCTTCGCAAATTATGTTTGCACTTCAAACAGGAACAACTCATCTCCATATTATTTCAAGTGCAGCATATCCAATTATATTATATTAGGGGTAAAAATACTTATTCCATTTTTAATTATCTGCTCAAATCAAGGACAAATACACTCATTTCAAGAAAACGTGACTTACGTTTAGTTCCCTTTTTGCAGTGCAGCTCTGTAGGTGAAAAGGAATCTGAACCAGTGAGTAAAAAGGCAAAAGCCCCACTGCAAAAACAGATCTAAAAATAAGTGAAATTTTCTTGAAATGTGTGTATTTGCCCTTGATTTGAGCAGGTAAATAGGATTATCTGCCAATGGAATAAGATTTATGTACTTAAAACAGGAACCAATCATCTCCATTATCTTATTTCAAGTGCATTATATTTAACTAGCTTATTCTAGGGGTAAAATGACTCATTCCATTGGCAGATAAGATTATTTACCTGCTCAAATCAAGGACAAATACACTAATTTCAAGAAAATTTCACCTATTTTTAGTTTTGTTTTTGCAGTGCTTTATTCACCCCTCAGATTTTCTTGACTCAGACTTTATTGGGATTTGCTTTTTAGGTGTTGTTGACCAATAGTTTGGTTTTCCGGAGGCCTTAAAAGTTGGCTTGCTCCGTTTCAAACATTTTCAGACAATTATATTTGGTGTGTTAACCCGCTCCAGGCAGTATGTGTTGGATTTTGCTCATTCTAGATGGGTGATAAATGAGCCTGGGCTACAATGGGCTTCTTTCATTGGACCTGTTTAGGTTGACTAAATACAACTCCTGTCAACAAAGCCGTGGAGCAATCCTCTGTAGTGATCAGTTCCAGATATACAACATATTTGCCACTGCAGCCTTCTTTGTCACAAGTAAAGCCTCTTTAAACCTTTAATTATTTCTAATTGTAGTTCTCAGCATGTTTAGTCAAGTGTTTTAATTTAGCCCTTTGATCAACACACCTCTGCGTTATTTAAATGGGACTTTTTCCCTTCTTACCCAGTTTGTGGGAAAGCTGAGAGCGATGGGAGCGATGTGTGAAATCATATTTATATCCCCAGTTAAGTCGTTGATTATAGGTTCATAGACAATTGGATCACCTTTGAAAAGTATAATAATTTAAAAAAGGGGCCATACAATGCTTTTCATTTCTTCCGTTTTACATTGAAACCATTCAGTTGTTGTCTATATAAAGTGGAACTGTAATGCTTAGCTCTGAATTTCTCGTTAATTGACCCTAACATTCCCCTCTATTATACCTGTTCTGAGCTGCGTCTGAGGGAGACTCGTTTTGGCGCCGTCTCTTTAAATCTAAAAGGAGGCACTTCACACCCCGCCCCCCCCCTCCAGGCCACAGAGCGTTCCAGTTCGGCCATTTTTGTAGTATGCCGCGGGAGAGCGTTACGAACAACTAAACATTTTTGACTAAGTGCGTTCCATTTGACCTCGGGGTCGAATTCTCAACCTCTGGGTCAGAAAATGTTACTGGAACGGCTCATAAAGTCGGTATTATGAGTCAGAAACTTGGTGCAACATGATAATACCCGACTTCTGTATTCCTGATGGCTGCTACTCTTAGTAACGTTGAATAAAACCTCAAACTTTGACTGTTTGCAGCAGCTCTTTATTATTTAAGTAACATTTAGTCGGTCGTACACATGCTACCTTTCAGTGATCATCAGATGAGATATTTCAGCTCTGTTTATCTGCACAAAATACCTCCCAGAACAACATTATTTTCATTGTTTTAAAAATAGTGAAAGCGTTCGTGTTTTTTGTCCTACTGACTGACAAGAGAAACTGGAACGCAAAAAGGCAGAGATGACGTAATCTGCGACTTGTTTGTCCCGACCTCCGAGGCAAAAGGAACGCACCGTTATTCACTTGTAGCGTCGGCGTCTTTCTGCTTGAGCTACAAAATCTGTCACAGAAATAAAAATGATGGATTTATGGGACTGGTAAGCTGGAAGTCAATGACCTTGTTTAGCAGGTCTGCAGCAAATTGCTGTGAAAAAAACTGAACGTCTTGAAAAATATGACCCAAAAAGAATATAAAGTTATCTACAAAATACTGGGAGAGACTCAGTTGGACTTTTCTGTACTCATAGGTACCCAATACAATGTATTTAAGGGCTAAAAAACTTATTTTGCATGATACATTGCGCTTTACAGAGAGGAAGTTGCACAATAGACTTTACGGAAATAATGCACAACATTATTTTAATTTAAAGAGATTTAAAGGGTGTCAGGGCTCAGTAACAGTAAATTTAATCATGTAGCCACTTTGTTAACAGCAACCCATAAGAAAGACATCAAGATATTGTTTTTTTTTTTCCAAGTTCCACAGAAAACGGCATCAATTTGCAGCCGTCAAATGGATTCTTTGGCGCCAATAATCCGGAAACCCTGTCATAGTTCCGAGGACTTATAAAAAGGAAAAAACTTAAGTCAACAAAACAAACTAAACAGCGGTTAAAAGATCACACCCTCTGCATTTTTCCTGGCTGTGTTGGAGTGCGGGAAGGACGCATCGTTCCTCCGTCAGGCCTGTTTGCAGACACATTCCTGGTCGCGCCTCTGTGCGGGGCACTGTCCTAAAAGCCAGCCTCCAACCGTTATCTCTTCCAGGAGCAGCTCATGCAGAAAGACTCTCCGACCAAACAAAAAGGTCAACCTTGAACCCTCCCTCCCTGCCCTGCAAATCATTCACCCAGCGTTTTGTCAGCTTCCTATAACTCTCTGTCTGCGTTTTTATTACCAACACATAATCAGTCTGCAGAAAAACACAACATTTCACTTATTACTACTGTAGATCTAGAGGGGGGGGGGGTGTTCAGCCGTTTTGTCTTTATCCACCCGACTACTAATTGGGGGACTAAATTAAGAGAAATGTAAATAAATAACAATATTTTGACCCACAGCATATCACATCAGGGATTGCTGCCTTTTCTGTAACTGATATTTTGGGGTTATGATGACATGACTGTGACATTTTTTCCTCTGTCCCTGCAGCAATACAGTTTATTATGTCTGAATAAACCAAGATAAAAAACAAATCTTACTTTTCAGCAGCATTTGTTGATGTCAGTTCTCGCTAAATTATCCAGCAGGGAAAGCAAGCTAAACCCTACAGGCTGCTATTCCTGCAGTGAAGTGCTCTATTCCTGGACTCCATTCCTTTAGTTTCTCCAAATGGTTTTGTGGAAAACCTCAAAATCTGCCTCTTTCCTGTTCCTTCCCAGCAATTAAATTGCAATATCCTTTAGTTTTATAGTTTTAACTCTTGACAAACGAGCGGGGAAGCCAGGAAGAAAAACCACAAGATGAAGAGATAAATCAGCTCTGACTGGGAAAACTTTGGTGCCGTCGCATTTGTTAGGAAAACTCTGGAGAGCCAAGCAGAGATTTGAAGAATAAAAAAAAAAACTAAACTGTTCAGGGTGTGTCTGACGACTTTGCACGTAGTGAGTCCTTTTCCCATTCTTGTCCTGCAAAAGGATCATGAATGCACTTTCTTCTGTACCCTTATTTTCCCAGCAGGCATTCATTCATTTCCTCAATGTCCTGTATCCCCATTGTTTGCGCCACCTTTTGTATCCTTCTTCCTGACCTTTCTGGCTTTGTCACTGCTGGGATTTTGGTAAAGAGGGAAATCAAAGGAAAATCCGACCCAGGCATTGTGATTTACTTGTTTTTGTGTTTAATTGTTCTTTGCCTGTAAACCTAAACTAGATGGATAACACTACTGGCTTAAAAGGTTCAGGGAACAAAAACATAATGCTTTGGTATTAAAATTCAAATCTCCAACAGGTTGATTTGGTGTACAACAGAAGTTGAGTCAACAAGAGAACAAGTACACGATATAATGTTTACACGGCATTATAGTGTAAACATTACACTGGCGAATGTAGATCTTTTGGCTTAACAGTTTAATTTCTTGTCACCTTATAAAATACTAAACTACTTATTAATCTGTTATGTGAAACACCAGCAGTGAATTATCATTAATTCAGAAACTGAAATCTAAAAATTGCAGAGTGCATTTTTAATCAGCTCCCTTCAGCCGATATTTTCTAGACGCACTTTCAGGCTGTGCCCACATCAACTTTTCACATCTGGAATGAAGTCTTTGCTAAACAGCTGGGGGAGGGGGGGGGGGGGGTCAATCAGATTGTAAATTTTCAAGTCCTGCCACAGATTCTCGTCTTATTCTAAACACTTCCACAGTAGCAGAGTCGGTAGCGCTGCTGCCTTGCAGCATGACGGTCCTGGGTTGGAGTCTCTCTCTGCACAGACTAGCATGCTCTCAGTGTGCATGTGTGGGTTCTCCCCACGTACTGCTGCTCCCTCCCACAGTCCAAAAACAGGACGGTGAGGTTAACCCGTGTCTCCATGTCTATACAGTATGAGAGTGTGTGCACGGTTGATTGTCCTGCGTGTCTCCATGTTGCCCTGTGATGGACCGGCAACCTGTCCAGGGTGGACCGCCGCATGGATAAGCGGGTATAGATAATAATAAATAATAATAAATGCTTGCAGAGGGAGGGTTCTGGGTTGGAATCTTGGCCACAGCTTTTCTACATGGAATTTGCATCTTCCCAGCTTTGCGTGATAGTTTAGGGCCGTTGGCCTGCTGGAAGCTCAACCTTCCTCCTAGTCTCAAGTCTTCTCCAGCCTCAAAGTTTCTTCTATTATCGCCCGCCCTTTACCTCCATCCATCTTCCCATCGACTACGAGCAGCTTCCAAGTCCCTGCTGCAGAAAGTTAAACCAGGTGCAAGATGCTGCTGCGACACCTGACTGTGGAGATGGTGTTTTCAGGATGATGAAGTGTCTGATAGTCAACCGATGTAGGCAGAAATATGTCATTTTGGTCTCATGTACCCAGGATTTTCCAAATTCTTCCCTAATTGGCTTGAGGCAAACTTTAAACATGACTTCTAATGGCTTTCTTTCAGAAAGACCTGTGGCCTTTAGGAAACGGTTGACTGGTCAACGGGTTCTTCCAGCTAAACAGGGGCTCCCCTGCAGCTCCTCCTAGGTTTCCATGGACCCAGTTTAAAATCTTCAACAAAGCTAGCTATATATATATATATATATATATATATATATATATATATATATATATATATATATATATATATATATATATATATATATATATATATATATATATATATATATATATATATATATATATATAAAAACACTCTGAGGCCTTCAAATAATAGCTTTTTTGGCTGATATGAAGGTAAACACAGGTGGATTTTGCCAATTAAGTAACTTATGAAGGCAATTAGTTGCACTGAATTTTAGTTTTTGGTAAAAGAGTAAAAAGGGCTATTTATATATGCATACTATGCATTTCTCTCCCTCTACACAAATATGCATAAATTTTTGTTCGGCTATCAAACAAAAAACACTGAGATCTGCGGTTATAACATAAAAACATTCAAGGAGTATGAACACCTTATTAACGGATTGTACCTCTGTTTATGTAACATATGAAAATGTGTATTTAAAAATGCAACGGACAACAGTGTAAATGCTTTACAGAGGTAGTTATATTATTGTTTCAGTAACCTGTCCAACAGGGCCCAGACCACGATGCAGCCTAGGCCGTTTTTAACCCCGATGTGCTGCCAATACAAGAGTATGTCCCATAAAATTAGCCCATGACTGAAAAGAGCAACAACCAAAACGATTTAGACTTCTTTTATCCAAGCATGTTCGCCTCCACAGCTCCTCAGAAGCACACACAAAAGAACTCCACCCAAATGCCTTTTTATACCACTAACACCTCGACCTACTTAGTCATAGAAACACTTGTGCACACAGATCACGTTCATGAAAGCAACGCTCATTTTAAAAAGATTTCACACAATGCAGGTGGACTGATCCTCTCAAGCTCCGGATAAAACTATACATACACGTAAAAACCCATAAAATCATTCTGTTTCCTGGGATGATATCAGAACTTTCCTGCATTCCCTTTTGCTGGCTTGTAACCCTCTTTTGACCCGTCACCCTGTGTGCCAGCTTTTTCCACTTCACCTCTGGAGTCTGTCCTGAACAGCATGTGCCTCAGGAATCTGTCAGTTCACCACAACATAACAGACTTCATCAGCAATCAACGTATGCGGCCAATCTGCAGTGTGTCATGCAAAGACCGTGGTTGGAAAAAAAAAAAAATAATAGCAGTGCTCTTTTAATTCCAAGAAAGAGACCAGTATCTGTTCATCCCCTTGCAGGTTTGTACATGCATGAGCTTGATGCTGAAGGCCTTGATTACGGGTGTCCTGGTGTGATTTGTTTAGCAGCAGGTTGCAGCAAGTGCTTCAAAATGCAGCCCAGCTGGTTCTTGACAGGGGTGCAATTTAGAATGAAGAACTTGGAAAACTTCCATTTAAATCCTGCTCCAACAGGAATGTTTGAGGGGGGGGGGGAGTATGCAAATAACAGTTATGCCAAAAAAAGAAGAAAAAAAGAGGAAAGCTTAAAGCCCTATTAGTAACATAAACAGTTGAATCAGTGGTTCAGAGAAGACCGCAAATAAAAAAAAAAACCTTTGAGTCATAAAGTTGTGAAAATCCAAACCCTCAACAAAAAAATAACACCAAAGTCCATCCAATTAATAAATGTTAGAAGGCATCTCCACGGGGTGTGCGTGTTTCTCTGTTTTTGTCTGTCTGAGCCAGAAGGAGAGAAGTTTTGTGTGTCCCAAGACTGAGAAATAGGCTCCTATGGCACAATCTGGCTCTCATGGAGGAACAAGCTCCTCCTCATGAACAGGATTCCTCACAAGACGCGAGAGAAACCGTGGAGAAGTAGAAGATTACATAAACACCACCACAAAAACGTAGCTGAAAAGTCAACAAGCTCAACCAACTGCATAAAAAGACCCGATCGAATAAAGACAGACGTGGTTTACCTCGCTAAGTGTTTTTCCACGCAGATGTGCGTGATTTCCCTGCGCTCCGTGGGAAAGTAAAGGCGTTCCAACCTCAAGATCTTAAAAAAAAAAAAAAAAAAAAAAAAAACTTTCCTTGTCTTTTGTTCCGGCCACACAGGAACTCTGGACTCCGTCCACAGTCTGCTGTCTTCCTAAAAATCGTGTCGTTCAGCCTCTGATCGCTTCACGCAGCAGCGGACCCAGACATGCAGTCATCGCTGCGCGCAGACTGGAGTTATTTTGGCGCAGAGTCCAACCCCCCCTTCAGCTGCCTCCTTCTGCGCCACAGTAACCGGAACCAGGTGTTCCTGACGCAGCTGGGCCAGGTGAGGGGCTGGCTGTTTTTTATTGGTGCTTTCTATGAACCAGGCGGAGCGCACCTTCACCGAAACCAAACCTTTTTTTTTATTTTTTTTTTTTTTTTTTTTTATTTCCTTTATTTAACCAGGTAAACCCCGTTGAGATCTGGATCTCATTTTCAAGGGGGACCTGGGCAGAAATCTGCAAAAACACTACAACCTGGTTACAAAAATAAAACCAATTAATACATATGCACAAATATAAAACAATAAAAACAATTTAAAAGCAATGACACTGTTTCATACATACAAGTTATAACTGCACCTTAGATGCAGTTATAACTTGTAAAAGCTTCACACACTGTTTGATTTTAGGAATAATTCATTTCCTATGTCAAATCAATCGGTGGAAAAGTGTTGAATTCTTCCATAAACTCATAAATCGTCGATTATAAGAAAATATCAAGTAAATAACTATATGTATTAATTTTAAAAGATTAAAGTCTGAATGTTTGGATTGAAAACATTAAGAAAGGAAAAGAGGATTACGCTCGCAGTGTTTCTGCAGAAGGGAAGGCCGGGTGGACTCGTTTTTATGAGATAAAATAGGCTTTAAAAGTTTAACATATGTCAGAAACGCATGGCTTGTCAAGACAGGAAAGCCAGACGTTTGCCAGTAAATACGTCAACTCTAAACTGTAGGAGCTTTACAAAAAAGATCATGTTGTACTGAACACGACTTGGAGCTTGTTATTTGGACTATAAATTCACCAGGAAAACGGGTAAAAAAAATGTCCCATCGATCAATTTTAGTTTTTCTGAGTTTGAGTAACATTGACAAAAAATAATAATAATAAAATACAAACTAGAATAAATGTCCGTAGCTTTTTACGTAAATGTTGGTTAAGCATATTTACTCTTACAGATTAATAAAATGGAAATTTGGGTGTCTACCCAGTTGGACTTTAGCAACACCACGTTGGACGTCAAGCAGAGTATGATAGATAAAAAGATAGGTAGGAAATCGAAAAAGTCAGTTGCTTTGTAAAGTTAAATGAAGACATATGAAGAGGTTTAAATCAAGAAGTAAAACCGGGCCAATCTGAATCATGCCAAGATAGCAGTAAAGTGCATCACATGCCTTTTAGAGCTCCTGCTGCCCTTAAAAGGGAAAAAACTAAATTAAGAAGAGGTGGTTCCATATGATTGAGAATGTGACTACAGTGAATAAGCAGGACAGTGTTTTCTCTCTCTATCTATATGATTCATTTTTCTTTGGCAATCCTTTTCCTGATCAGACTTAGTCAGGGGTGAAGGTTGAAGGTGAAGGCTGAAGTTTAATGTTGCATTCACGGGGGGGGGGAAATTTCATAGATACGGAAAATAAGTGGAGAAAATAGAGTAAAGAAAAGTGTCAATTGTGTCGTCCAGCAACCTCAGCCTATTAGCAGCAAAGCTCTGGATAACCTAAGCAACTCTAACTATAAGGTTTATCAAAAAGGAAAGTTAAAAGTAGAGTGTTTGCCACTGGGGTTAAACTGGGAGTTGGTTCCACAGGAGGAAAGGAGCCTGATAACTAAAGGATCTGCCTCACATTCTTATTTTAGAACCATCAGTAGACCTGCAGTCTGAGAGCGAAGTGCTAAACAACAAGACATCTGATGGAGCTTGATTATTCACAGATTAACAAAAAGCTAGTGAAGTTTCTCTTTTGGTCCTCCTGAGAACTCTTGAGATCAATATGCAGGTGAGAGGAAGTCTAGATGTGAGATATAAATGTCAGCAGGCCCTTTGTATTGTTACCGGAGGCCCATTTAATACCAGTCATTATAAAACAAAGTTTTCCTTCAGATGATCTGGTTTAAAGGCAACCTCTGTCTTGCCAGAGCTAAAAGGGGGGACAATGGTTTCTTTGTTGTCCTTTTTAGCTCTGGCAAGACAGAGTCGGTGATCTGGTTTTAACATAATCAACACACTGGATTCATCGCGCTTTATAGTAGAATAGTGGCATATTCATGTTTTGGGTTTAAACTACGAAAAATAACTAAAAATCAATCTCAACGAGAGATTTAATGGAGTTTGGTGATTAAATAGGTGCGCATCATTTGTCACCAGTCACAATCAAACGGCGCTGGCTCGGGAAAAGCCGGATCCGCCGTTCAGATCCACCGACCAAAGTCACTTCAGCAGTAATATCACACACCATGGTGATCATTGCTAGTTAATGTTTTATTTTTATTTTTTACACATTGACGTTTTTGTCCGGGGTTCGTGGCGTGATAAAATCTCAGTGTTTTTCGCCAAAATGGTAACTCCTCCCACACGCCGCTCTCGTCGTCACTTCCAACCGGTTGATCAACCGGCGGACTGGCAAAGAACCGCACCCATCCTGGCTGTTCAAACGTCATCACGCAGCCGTCTACGTAATACGTTTCCACCGTGGTGGGGGAAAGTGTTTCCGCCAAGATGGTTGTCGGTGCCTTCCCTATCGCCAAGCTCCTCTACCTCGGAGTGAGGCAGATGAGCAAACCTGTGGCGAACCGAATAAAAGCTGGGGCCCGTAGGAGCGACTTCTTTAAAACCTACTGCTGTATGCCGCCCGCGCAGCGTGAGTAACCGAAATAACGGCCGTTATTGCTCTGAACTTCACCGTCGGTGACCCGGAGGTTTGGTGCATCAGTTAGAGCCGAAGTAGCCAATGGCATTTGACTTGACGGGACGAGCCAACCAATCACATTTAGGGATTTTTCTCGTCGACGAATAGCAGCCGAGAAAGCTTGAAAGTGGGCGGCTCTTGTTTTGTCATTGAGCAGACCTGCTGTGAGGACATGACAGGACCGAAAGCAGGACGAGGCACAAGGATTGGGTCCGATTTACAGACCGAGATTAAATATGTGATTAATTTATGCTTCTTTTTTTGTGCGACACGTTGGACTTAATCACTGGTTTATGAAAGAGCGGCTTCAAAGGCTAGTAAGCCTAAGTGGATAAATTACAAGTAGCTACACTACAGTGCTAAAACAACTATTAATGCTCTTTCTTATTTCGTCTTATTGGAACCGTAAAATTATTAATATTAAAATTAATCTTATGGGATAAACCAAACGTCGTTGTGAAGTGGTAGGAAAATAATGCAAATGTTTTCTACAGTTTTTCCACATATAGTTTACAATACTAGTTATCTATATATACATATCTGTACAACTCTATTTTTAGTAATATCCACCTGTATATTATATTCGATACATATCCAGCTGTAAATTTAGTTCACAATACTAGTTATCTATATGTACATATCTGTAAAACTCTATTTATAGTAATATCCACTTGTATATTATATTCGGTATATTATACACATAGGCCAAAATTATCAGTAAAATTCTGTCTATAATAGTATACTTTTCTATATTTATTCAGTAAAAACCCATGTCCTGTACTTATGGAACCATTGTTTATCCTGCACTTGCTGCTATTCCACTTCTGGTTAGACCTAAACTGCATTTTGTTGCCTTGTGCCTGTGTAATGACAATAAAGTTGAATCTAATCTAATCTAATGGATAAATCTGAAAAGTGTGGCGTGCATTTCAAACCAGGCCTGTTTATTGTTAATATGATTATTCTACATAAAATCAACGATATCCAGTTGTCTATGGGACACAGTTGTATAGAAAACAGAGCCCATCCATGTGTGAAGCGATCTCAATTTATCAATCAACTTTAGTGACAGCCTAATTAAGACCAGAGAAGACAGGCAAGGGATAAAGAGGCAGGGTGGGATTATTGTATAATATCTTGCAGAGCAATGCTCAGAATATCATCTAAAAATTAAAAAGGTACGGTCAAATCCACAATCACACAAAGACATAGCCGTCCTGCTAAACTGGTCAAGGGGCGCAGCATAGAAGTCCATGGGAACTCTGGAGGAGCTCCAAAGATCTGTAACTCTGGTGAAAGAATCTGTTGACTGAGAGCTTTTGGCACAAATTGCCCAGTTCCACTTCAAATGGACAGGGTCAACAATCTGGTAATATGAGGACCTCAGCAACACTTGAAGGCCTTCAGTAATGGTACCCACTAACAAGCAGGGGCCTTACTTAAAACATTGCACAGAGGACATACTGAAAGTTACGTACGGCCAAAAAAAAGAAAACTGCGTATGCCCCAAAGTATTCTGATTTATAAAACCATGCGAAGGCAACTTTCTTTTATAGATAACAGCTGTACCTGAACGTTTGCGTACCTGGTTCAGCCTCGTGTTCAGCGCTCCTCACGCCCAGATTAAACCATGAACGGTCGATGAAAAGCACCCCTTCAATGTTAATGTGTGTTTAAAAATGGGTCCGCTGATTATGTTTATTGCTTCTCTCTCATGGTGAAATATCAACCACGGAGAGAAAGTAAAGAAACTGAAAAGGTTCAAAGAGAAGTTTATCAAATGTGCGAATCAGAAGTAAAAGCACAGATGTTGTTTTAAAGAACCGGTTAAAAAGTGAACTTGATCGCTGTTTCAAACGCCGGATGAGCGCTGTGCTCCGTGTTGAAATCCCTCTGAGTAGGGCTGAACGATTTTGGAAAATAATCTAATTGCAATTTTTTTTTTCTTAATATTGCGATTTTAATGCAATTTTTTTCCCAGTTTAATTTATCATGTCTTTTTAAACATATACAAACAACAAATCAATTTGTTTCCTCACCATGCGGATTAGTTGCTAAAAGACCCACAGCATCTAAACTCAGAGCAGTAATGATTGAGTTCTGCCTACGATATATTTCAATCAAAATTGCAATTTTGACTTTTCTCTGGATTAACCACAAGCAACAAAAATGGCCTCTAAATAAAGACGTTTGTAAACAAGGACTATTTAAAACAAGAGCTTTTAATGTTTCTATTGATCAGAATATTATTCAAGAGAACAGCTTTTAATTGATCAATCCTTGTTGAACATAAAGTCCAACCAACAAACAAGTCTATGAAATAAACTGATTGACCATTGAATGCTATGTATGATTATATAAACTCTAAAACAAGTAATAAAATTAGATTATCTCACTGCTGCAACTCTCTTCCCTTCCATGTGGAGGCAAACCCACTTCAAACATTTTACCAACACCTAATGGACGCGTCTAATTCACTAATTGTTACATAGCCAAAAAATTGCAGACTCTGCGATTTGGAAATTGCGTTTTTTAAAATCGTGATTATATTGAAAATGCGATTAATTGTTCAGCCCTACCTCTGAGGCTGTGCGTTCAGATCGACATTAAGGACCAGGAGGAATGAAAGGTTCCCCCTACGATGATGCCCCCCCCCCATAGAAAGAGCAACACTGCAAAAAGCATCTTAGGATGCAGCGTGTGTGAGCAGCAAGCACCACCTCCTTTGCGCTCGGAGTTTGAAGAGCAGGTGAGGCACCTAGCACCTGGGCGGGGGCGGGGGGGTTAGCCATTGTCCTGTGTAGGTTAACCAGTCATCATCCTTGACCATGAAATCTTTGATCGCTGAGACCTTTTTATTTAAAATTTAAGCTAAATTGAACGTCTGAGAGGAATCCTCAAGCAGTTTTGCTGCAATTCACCACTTTACCATCTGCGTCGCCAATTCCCCCCCCCCTCGTCTCCAAAACGAACGTATGCCTGGGTCAGAGCTGCCGTGAGGACCACACAGGTTTCTGTCAAATGTTTTATTATTGTTCTTTATTTCTTTCTTTTTGTTTTTACAGATCCCAACTTTTTCGTGGAAAGTGCCCTATGCATGTTTTAGGTCCCATTTTGTGCGTTATAAATGAGGCCCCTGGCCTTTAAGGTAGACTAGCACCAAAATAATCAGCTGTAGAAAGACAGCCAAAGGAAGTCCTGTCTAGATTAAACCAAAATCCACATAGGGCACACACCAAGTATGTGGAAGAGGCTGCTCTGGTCGGATGACTGCTAAACAACCCCAAACATACTGCCAGCGCAATGAAATGGTTAAGATAAAAGCATATTCAGGTGTTATAAGGTTTTAGCGAGCTTAGCAGACAGTGCAGCACTTTTAATGAAATTAAACAAAGCAAATGTGACAGAATCTAACGTTATCAGGGAAGAAATATTTCGGTGTGTTCACCTTGTGTAACACTGTCTCTACATGATCTCTTCAGTATTAATCTAAAGCTTCGTTTCAAGAACAAAAGCCAGACTTCAGTGCCTTTTGTATGTTTTTTTTTTTTCTTCTTCGCAGTTTATCACTGGATTGAGATGAGAACAAAGATGCGCATCATGGGCTTCAAGGGTGCCAGCATCAAGCCCCTGAACGAGGAGGCGGCAGCGGAGCTGGGGGCGGAGCTGCTGGGCGAGGCGGTCATCTTCCTCATCGGCGGCGGCTGCATGGTGTTGGAGTACAGCAGGCAGGCGGCCAACGCTCGGCGAAAGGAGGAGGAGCTGAACGAGACCATCGTGAGCCTACAGACTCAGATAGCGGAGCTGTCGCTGACCACGGAGACCCTCAGCGCTCAGCTGAGAGAGGTCAACAGGTTGCTGCTCTCCCTTCCTGCTCCCACCAAGAAGTGACCGCCTGCCCCCCCCCCCCCCCTGTGCAGTGCGAAGTGGTGCAGGCCTGCCTGAAAGCAGTAAAAGTGCACCAAAGAAACACTGTCATGTGTACAGCTTGATTCTAACTTACTCGAAACACTGCCCCCTGCTGGAGAGCTGCGAAGACGAGGTTGGACCCCAGTGCACCGTGGAGCACGTCGTTTGCTCATGTTTTGAGCAGCTGGTTGTAAAATGGCATTGCTATGATATTCATAGCGAATTTCCATGGTCGACTTTGCATTCTTATTATAATTATTACTGTATAATAAGGATGTACAGCAACGCTCTACCGTGAAGTTAATATATCTTTTTGCGGCTCCTGCGCCTAAAGTTGATCCACTGACAGTGATGGTAGGACGTCGTTCTGGAACTGCTTACTTTCATGTTTTATCGGCTTGAGTTGGCATGAGAACTACACTTTAGAGAGCTTCACAAACAGAATGAGACTAAACAAACACACGATCATATCAGGACATTAATTTTGGAAGCATCTCCTGCTTTCCTGTTTTGAAAGAGATTCTAGTTGTGATCGCCGGCTGCTGTATTACTGTTTGTAATTGTTGCTGGGAAAATGAAGGTGTGAAATAAAAGTCTGTTAATTTGTGTTAAGTCTTTTTTTTGTGTGGCAGGATTTGTTGTAGGTCTGTGTTAAGGCTGAGCGATATGGACCAAAAATTACATCTCAATGTTTTTAGGGTGATATATGATATTTATCTCGATATGTTTTTCTTTATAAAAAAGTAATTCTAAAAAAGCATCTCTGGATCAAAGCTTTATTCCAAGTGTCTCACGGCAAATTTTTTTTGTTAAACAATTACATTTTGTTTTAGTTTGTTTATTTGATAGGGACAAGTGTGTACATTAAATATGTAAACACTACAACATTAATAGCCATGGCTAATTTGCATACTCGGTCCCCAGGAGGGCCTTTTAAAACAACATAAAAGAAAAAAACACAACTTTACAAGAGTTCACAAATTCGCATCATGCAAAAGTCTGTTTTAAAATCATTTAATTTAGGATCAAATATGCCTGCAGTGTTGATTCCTTTTTAAAACATGTTTCAATTCCAAATGGAGGTCCTGTTTCAGTTCAGGAGACAAGGCTGACTGCCCAAAGGAGGATTTTCTGAGGGAAACTTTGACATTTCCATTTGAAGCTCCCCGTGTTTAACGAACCGCTGATCTGACTGGTACGTGTATGCGGACGTCAGCGGCTAAATTGTGTACACATTTATACATACATTTTAAACTTGAAAACTTTACAAAGTTTTTTAAACTAAGAAAATCAAGTCTCTGCAAAACTTCACAATGGTGTGTTTAGATGGATTTTCTGTCAAGTGTTTTCAGAGCTCTATTTTAAATCATTCTCACTGGTCAGGTTGTTGTCGCCTGAGACCAGGAGGTTGTTTTTTTATAATCTTTTTAATGTGGCTGTCAAATGATAAATGAGAGTCTAGAATCAGGCCCGGGTATTTCATTTCCCGGGCTGTAAACTTTTGACCCAAAGGCAGCCTTGAGCGATCGTTTTACAGGCTTTCTGAACATCTTCCAGGTTTCACTTTAGATGCACTGCAAAAACGGAACTAAAAATAATTTTCAAAAATTCTTGAAATTTGTGTATTTGTATTTGATTTTAGCAGGTAAATAAGATTATATGCCGATGGGATGAGCGTTTTGACCCCTAAAATAAGATAATTAGATGTACTGCACTTAAAATAAGATGATGGAATAGAGTTGTTCCTATTTTAAGTCCAAAAATCTTATTCCATTCACAAATAATCCTATTTATCTGCTTAAAGCAAGGACAAATACACTCATTTTAAGAAAATGTCACTTAATTTTAGTTACCTATTTCGCAGTGTGCCTGCGTTCTCGGTCATTAGTCCAGTCCAGTTTTGTTCATGGACTACTTTAAAACAAAAAGCAGAGCACCAAAGGACTTTACAGTTAAAATAAGTCACAAGTAACTAAACAAAAACACACAATGCACAAGAAACAGCCGGATATTGAAGCAATATAAAAGCAACATCTCACAAGGTGTCAAAGGCCAGAGTCTAATTAGGGAACGGCTACAGCAAAAGCATGGCCTCATCTAAATTAACGCTCAGTCTTAGATACACTCAGGTTATAATCGTGTATCCTGTCAACTCTCATATAAATATGTTTTGTTCAAGTCCCTTTATACAGACACATGACTCATTAAAACACAAACAGGCCACACAAATTTAAGAAATAAACCAGCTCTGTGTCAAACTGTACAAAAATCCCACACAGAATGCATCTATAGGCACTTTATTAGCAAGCTGTTTAAAAATTTTTAGATCCCTTTTTACAGCTAAATCTGAGGAAAAGGAAGATTACAAAACACACAGATGGTTAAAACATCTACTCTTGTACCATTAAACGGACCCATAAAGCTTTATATGCTGAAAACTATGTTTTTTTCCTAAAACAGGAAGACATTTAAAAACTGTAGCACAACATAAGAGGTGGTAAAGGTGTCTGAAATTCACATCCCTAAGAAATGGAATTCAGAAAACTGAAACACAATCTGACTTAAGACTTTTTTTTTTTATCAAAAAACATTACAAAAACACAAAGAATCGTTCGTACATTTGACCTTTTGGCTCATACATGTTTTGTCAATTTGAGTTTCTGATCATAAATACATTATGAGCAACAACAACATGAAAAAAAAACCCACCAAGTTGTTATTTGAGCTTTCTTTTATAAATACAAAATATTACCTTAAAATACAACCAGTTTTTCCTTTTTGTAGTTAAAATGGAGTCAATTTTTTAAGTTGGTTTAATATTCTTTTCGGATTTACAATAATAAAAACATCAAACCAACCGCTAGAAATAAAGAGATGGACGTTTGCCTGGTATCTCCTTCTCTGAATGCACTATCAGGAAGTGCATGCTTCAACTGGTTGAGGGAAGTATGGTAGAGTATTTTGTCACAGGGCTTAGGCTTACATTGGAATAGAAATGTGTATATAAAAAGAAAGTCCTGATCTATTTGCCAACTCTTGAAACATTAAATGTGTTTTTTTTTTGTTCTTGTTCATCTTCATTTGTTTTGCAGTGAAAGATGTGTGAACACAACTTTAAAATATACAGAAGAAACAGCGTCTGCCACTGTCCTAGTGTACAACAGTTCAAGAATTATGTGCATGTCTAGGAAAATGAAAAAAAGGGCTGTCATGTTAAATATAAAAAGAGAGTCAGATAAAATTTTTATTTTATGCATCTGTTTTTCAGCCCAAAAAGGATTGTATATCAAATATTATGTAGTTTATAACTAAATCCAAATTAGTTTTCTTTTCATTAAAGGTTTAAAAAAAACCTCACCAAATTATCAACACATTTATATATTCCAATGTCCTTTAACGTTTTGACAAAACAAATGGAGGGAAAGGACCAAAGTCCAAAACTGTGGCAGCAACCTATTCCACCATGCGCATGCGCCACAGGTTCATACTCGTGTTCGGGACGCTAGGGGGCGCTAGCGTTTCCTTCAGACTCCTACGAGCCGAGGACTTTACCCGCGCAGCTCGCGTCAAAGGAGGTAGGCCTCATGTTTATTTTTCATCATATTTTTTATTTTACAACTGGATTTCTACGCGTATATACGATGCACTGACACCAGGGCCTGGATGAAAAGCCAGAGCGACTAGCGGGGGTCCATATTCTCCGCTTTAAAGGCATTTGTTTAGCATCGGCTGGCGGTGTTTAAGCTAACGCTAGGCTCAGAAGGTTACCGTCTTTAGCCGTACATCCGCGGTTTCCTGTAACGAGTTACCCTATAAACGTTGTTGTGGGTGCTTTCAGTTGAAGACGCGTATTTACTTACTCCCCACAAGTAAAACGTGTTTATCGCTGTGTTTTATGCACGCTGCAGAGTCGTGCGATTTGTGTACTGTTGGTGCAGCACGGCTAGCTAGCTAGCCTAGCCACACCATTACATATCCTGTTCGGCTGAGAAACCGCGCAGAACGGATCAGTTTGAAAGTCCGACGCGGCGGCCGTAAACCGTGGCTAACCACCGCGTGTGTTTCCTCCTAACTTTGCCGCTTTAGAACGACGACAAACCCCGAGAGTCAACGCACGGAAACGACCATGAGTTTAGACGTGAAAAAACTGAAAGTGAACGAGTTAAAGGAGGAGCTCCAGCGCCGCGGCCTTGACACCCGAGGCCTGAAGGCGGACCTGATGGAGAGGCTGAAAGCCGCCCTGGAGGCTGAATCTGAGGCGGACACCTCGGAGCAAACCGGCCAGGAGGAAGGCGGCGAGCAAGACCGAGACGAAGAGGACGCGCAGGAGCAAGAAGGTAAAGTGCTGCACCGGAAAATCACGGAGACTGTGAGGTATCCTGCACTTTACTTCCGGACATTCTGTACGCACAACCTCACGAGTGAAAGATGGAAAAAGTCACTCATTCATTCGTTAGACTAACATTATCCGCGTGTGTGTGTATTATATTATATGAATGAAACTTATTTTTAGGTTCTTAACTGATATGGCCTTACCAAATATCCATAAATGTGGGTTTTTAGCACGTTTGTTCTGATTTAATCAGTCGTTTTCTTATATAGCTCTTTACACAGCCAGTAAAAGCGACCGAAGTGCTTTACATTTAAAAAACATTGTAAATATACAGGGATAAAAAAAACATTACCATAGGAACGGGTAATAAAACATAAAAATAGCCAGCCTGACTAAATATGTTTTATGATTTCGTTTAAAAACACTTAGATAAGTGGTGCAGTGTAGATCCAGAGGGACTTGGTTCCAGCCCCCCCACAGTGTTTGGACTTGTCCTTAGTATATAGGGCTGGGCGAAATGGCTTAGAAATAAAATGTGTGACTTTATCATACCAAATCCGATTAATAGTTTTGTTTTCGTCCCTCGTTTTCGTTTCGCTTAAAGAAATTATTTTAAAAACGTGCTTTTTTTTTGTCAAACATTCTGTCTGAGAGTTGACCTGAATTCAGAGTGCAGTTAAATCCAAGCTGTGAAACATGCTTGTAGAACAAGATGGTGGCCCGGCCGTTGTAAACAATGATATTATCACTTAATGTTTGCATTGGCAAAACAAAATCCAGATTTTCCAAAAATGACATCTATTAAAAAAAGTGTACATTTGAATTAATTAAATCGATTTATCCCCCAGTCCTATTAGTATACCTTAAAAAACTGATTCATTTAAATACCTGCCAGGCATATGAAAGCTTAGTGATTGAGAAAAATAAGTAGGGACCAGACCATCAAATGCTTTAAAGACGAACAATATAAATTTAAAATCTATTCTAAAACAGACAGGTAGCCAGAGCAGAGGTGATGTGATTAGAAGACGGGCTGTTGCGCTTTTGACAAGCTGAAGGCGAATGAGAGATGACTGAGACAGTCATCATAGTATTAGTTGTTTCGTGAGTTTTTATTGTATAGTTTCCATTTTTTGACCAGCTGTGTTTTGGAATGATGCTGCATGCAGTTTGGAGATCGGCTATCTGTAAAATGTCTGATTCTCTGTCAGTAAATCAGTCAATAAGTGTGCTGAGGCGTTAGCTGGTGAATCAGGGTAATCAGTGTAGCTTCATGTACACAGTAATCACGTCCTACATGTGCCATGTAATGTTTAGTTTTGTTTATAAAGTCCCAATTTCTACAAGTTTGAATGAAAATGAATACTTTCCCCCTTGTTTTTCAGCAGCAGAGCAAGACGACGGAGCTGACGACGGAGGCGAGGATGGCGATGAGATGGGTGACAATCCTCCAGAGGAAGACGAGGGCAGAGATTCGGGTGGCTACTATGAGGAGGAGGAGGCAGAACCCGAGCAGTACGAAAGTCAGCCGGCTTCAGACTCGGGCGACGGCGATGCGCAAAGAATGAGCGGGGCGTCCGAGGAGAGCAAGCCCGAGGCGAAGTTTGAGGAGAACACAAATGGTTATTATCAGATTCCTTCCCGTCTTAATAACGTTTTGTTCAGCTGCCGCAGAACCACAACTGATCCGAAGAAGGTTCTTGTGTGTACATGTTCCAGGGTTGTTAGTTAAAAAGTTGTCGCACGCTGAATGTTGTTTGTATCAAACGTGCTGAGATGGTTCTTGTGTCTTTCAGAAATTAAAACCGAAATCAAAACAGAAGAGGAGGCGGAGCCAGTTGAAGACGGACAGCAAGAGGCTCAGGGGACTGAACAGCAAAGCCAGGCGGAGGTCAAAGCGGAGGATAACAAAGGTGGAAACAGCCGGAAGAGACCACACGAGGAGAACAGGGGCTACGGCTACTACGAGCACCGCGAGGAGAAGAGGTAAGCCGCTTCTGCCGTCCTTCACGTCTGCAGGTAGTAAAACAGGAAGTTAAAGACGTCTGGACGTTCTAGGGGCTGATTTTGTGTTTGTGCAGGTCGCGTACACCACAGCCTCCCGCTGAAGACGAGGAAGAGACGGTAGACGACTCCATGGTCACAATTGATACATGTAGGTTATAAGCCCAAATATTTGTTGTAGATATTTTTGTCTGTTTTCACAATTTTCGTTTCGTTTCACCCCTACGCTGTTTTGTACTTTTTTTGTACCTGATGTTTCTCGGTTCGAACCGCAGAGTTTTTCTACCAATCACTTCAACTCGACCTTAGAAGTTATTTTCTACGGTCTGTGCTTTAGACTTAGACTTAGACAATCTTCATTGTCATTTTGTATGCACAGAGTGCGTACAGAGCGAAATTTCATTTGCATACAGCTTAAGAATCTCAGTGAATTGCAGTGGATTTCAGGATATAAAGTAACTTTGCAGGATAATAAAGTAACTTTGCAGGATAATAAAGTAACTTTGCAGGATAATAAAGTAACTTTGCAGGATAATAAAGTAACTTTGCAGGATGATAATAAAGTAACTTTGCAGGATAATAAAGTAACTTTGCATGATGATAATAAAGTAACTTTGCAGGATAATAATAAAGTAACTTTGCAGGATGATAATAAAGTAACTTTGCAGGATAATAATAAAGTAACTTTGCAGGATGATAATAAAGTAACTTTGCAGGATAATAATAAAGTAACTTTGCAGGATGATAATAAAGTAACTTTGCAGGATGATAATAAAGTAACTTTGCAGGATGATAATAAAGTAACTTTGCAGGATGATAATAAAGTAACTTTGCAGGATGATAATAAAGTAACTTTGCAGGATGATAGTAAAGTAACTTTGCAGGATGATAGTAAAGTAGCTTTGCAGGATGATAGTAAAGTAGCTTTGCAGGATGATAATAAAGTAGCTTTGCAGGATGGTAATAAAGTAACTTTGCAGGATGGTAATATGGTAACTTTGCAGGATGGTAATATGGTAACTTTGCAGGATGGTAATAAAGTAACTTTGCAGGATGGTAATAAAGTAACTTTGCAGGATGGTAATAAAGTAACTTTGCAGGATGGTAATAAAGTAACTTTGCAGGATGGTAATAAAGTAACTTTGCAGGATGGTAATAAAGTAACTTTGCAGGATGATAATAAAGTAGCTTTGCAGGATGATAATAAAGTAACTTTGCAGGATGATAATAAAGTAGCTTTGCAGGATAGTTTCAGGATAAAGTGCAGCGTGTCGGGGAAAGTTTTCAACTGCAGTGTCCAGAGATTAAAACTCTTAATGTATTTTGTGTTTTTCAAAGGTGATCAATTAACAGTTTAGTGTAAAGTACCATGTAAGATAACTTGTCTTGTGTCCCCCCCCCCCAGACAACTGTGACCTGCACTTCAAAGTGTCCAGGGATCGCTACAGTGGCTATCCACTGACCATCGAGGGCTTCGCCTACCTGTGGGCTGGAGCTCGAGCGACTCACGGTGTCACTCAGGGACGTGTTTGTTATGAGATGAAGGTAAATTACAGTGAAATAATGTCTTGTTGGTTATGTGGACACATCTCAGTGTAAAATATTGCTTTTTTTTTTTTTTTTCAAATATCTTAAACATGAAAGAAGGGTCTGCTAGAATGATGCCTTTAAATATCGGATTGCTGCTGATTGTTAATTAGGGCTGAACAATTAATCACATTTTCAATATAATCGTGATTTTAAAAAAAACGTAATTTCCAAATCGCAGAGGTCTGCAATTTTTGGCTATGTAACAATTGGCGTCCATTAGGTGTCAGTAAAATGTTTAAAGTGGGTTTGCCTCCACATGGAAGGGAAGACGGTTGCAGCAATGAGATAATCTAACTTTATTACTTGTTTTAGAGGTTTTATAATCATATATAGCATTAAGTACTGGTCAATCAGTTTAATACATAGACTTGCTTGTTGGTTGGACTTTATGTTCAACAAGGATTGATGTCCAATTAAATCAAAAGCTGTTCTCTTGAATAATATTCTGATCAATAGAAACATTAAAAGTTCATATTTAAAATAGTCGTTGTTTACAAACATCTTTATTTAGAGGCCATTTTTGTTGCTTTTTAGTTAACGCAGAGAAAACTCAAAATTGCCATTTTGATTGAAATATATCGTAGGCAGAACGCAATCATTACTGCTCCTAGTTTAGACGCTGTGGGTCTTTTAGCAACTAATCCACATGGCGAGGAAACTAATTGATTTGTTGTTTGTATATATTTTAAAACACATCATAAATTAAACTGGGAAAAAAATCTCAACATTAAGAAGAAAAATCACAATTAAATTAATTTCTAAAATCGTTCAGCCCTATTGTTAATACAGATTAACTAAACCTCGGTGAAATTAGGTTTGATTCTCATTACAGAAGTTTAGTTCTTTCCTCCATTATCTGTCGTTTTTGTTACGCTGTCCTCAGATCAACGAGGAGATTCCTGTGAAGCACCTCCCCAGCAGCGAGCCCGACCCCCACGTGGTCCGCATCGGATGGTCCCTCAACAACTGCAGCACTCAGCTTGGTGAGAACGGCGACATCCTGGCGCACTGACTGTCCTTCTGTGATGCTCTTGAGTCGAAGGAGATCTTTTTTTGTGTTTTTTTTTTTTTCATGAAGGCGAGGAGCCCTTCTCTTTTGGATATGGAGGCACAGGGAAAAAATCCAGCGACTGCAAGTTTGCCGACTACGGCGAGCGGTTTGGTGAGAACGACGTCATCGGCTGCTACATTGTAAGTTGCGCAAGTCTTGAAAGTCTTAATAAGTATGGAATTTTGAAACACTGTTTTCCAGACCTTGAAAAGTCTTGAATTTTGAGTGAAAGTCTTAATAAAGTATGGGGGAAAAAAATGTATGGTAGAATTTTACAGTATGCTCAAAGGCATTGTGAAATGAGAAATAGGAAGGTAGGCTATAAAACTATAATTTTACTAACTGGTCACGTACTGTATTAGCCTAATGGAATCAAACACTTGTTTGGTGTGAAATTCATGTACTTGTGATTTTCATGTTTTGAAACGTTTTCATCAGTAAAAGCATAATTTACTGTGAATAATGCATTTGTTCATTGAATACTAGCCTATAAAAATTAACATTTCTAATAAACAGTTTGTACAATCTCAACCAATGAAGTAGGCAGTAGGCACACAAGTATACAAGTACATAAAGTTAAGGTCTTGGGGAAAAAAAATATCAGTTTTGAAAAAGTCTGGAATTTTAATTTGGAAAAAGAGCAAGCACCCTGCTGGGATTATGTGTCTCCACGGTCTTGTTCTTCATAAGGCCTGTTGTAAGATGAATTATAATAATAATCCGTTTTAATATTAAGAATAACTAAGTACGTTTTACTTTCCCGTACCTCTGCTGTTGTAGGACTTTGAAAGCAGCGACGAGGTAGAGATGGGCTTCTCGAAGAACGGCGTGAATCTGGGCGTGGCGTTCCGGACGACCAAGGAGGCGCTGGCGGGGCGCGCCCTTTTCCCCCACGTGCTGGTGAAGAACTGCGCTGTCGAGTTCAACTTTGGCCAGAAGCGGGAGCCCTACTTCCCCCCGCAGGAGGGATACACCTTCCTGCTGGATCTGCCCATGCAGGACAAGATCAGAGGCACGAAGGGACCCGCCAACAAGTCTGAGTGCGAGGTAAGGCTTTGCTGACACGCCGTCAGTTCAGATGTCGTAGGAAAGTGTTATGTGAGTAGATAATGGGAACCCAGCATATTTGACTGGAGAATATTTTCATCAGAGCTATGGATATTAGGGCTGAACGATAATTCAATAACAATATACACCGATTGATAGAAGAAAAGGTTCAATAAAAAGTTAAATAAAATAACAGTTTTTGTTCCTGTTACATTCTATCCATATAGTTTGATATAACCACTGAGCTATATTATACACTGGAGTGCTAATCACCGTCTGTTAGAAACGAGTCGCTTTGAAGCCACCAGCCGCCATATTGGTACTCCCTATTTCCCTCCAGTAACTAGGGAATATGTGCGCTACAGCATCGAATAATGAGGCTTTTCTCATGTTCAGGGGGGCTTAAGACTTTTAAAATGTCAAATGCTATATAATTTTGTTATGTTCTAAAACTATCAAGTACTGAGAAAGTCATGTGCTGAAATATTTTGCATTTTATTTGTTTATTTATATATATATATATATATATATATATATATATATATATATATATATATATATATATATATATATATATATATATATATATATATATATATATATATATATATATAAAATTCAATTCAATTTTATTTATATAGCGCCAAATCATGAAACATGTCATCTAAAGGCACTTTACAAAATCAAGTTCAATCATATTATACAGATTATACAGATTGGTCAAAAATTTCCTATATAAGGAAACCAGTTGATTGCATCAAAGTCCCGACAAGCAACATTCACTCCTGGAGAACCGTAGAGCCACAGGGAGAGTCGTCTGCATTGTACATGGCTTTGCTGCAATCCCTCATACTGAGCAAGCATGAAGCGACAGTGGAAAGAAAAACTCCCCATTAAAAGGGGAGTTTTTCTTCCCATATATATATATATATATATATATATATATATATATATATATATATATATATATATATATATATATATATATATATATATATATAGCACCTAATTTCCTAGTAGTTAATAGTGTTAGTACATCCACTGACTGTAGAATTATCTATGAAACGTTTTCACTCAGCCAGAAAACTGCTTGTTATTGCAACCAAATCCTGTGGGATTCTGTGAGAGTAGGGAGTAGCAAGATGGCGGCCAGTGACTTCAGTTTTTCAGCAAAATCAGCACTCCAGTGTATTAAATAGCTCAGTGGATATAACAGTCGTTACATCCTCCCAGCCAATCACAATGGAGACCCAGGAACCAAGCTCCGCCCCCTTCAAAGAGTTCAGTTCTTTTTATTCTATTAAAAACTTGCAGTTTTGGTAAAAAGTTGGTTGAATAAAAGGCTGAGTTTGAATTCAGTGTTTGTTGTTCTTTATCTAAAAATAGTTTGCAGCAAAGCATAAAATGTCCAGGGCTGCACTTAAAATATGTTCAGAATTTGTTAATTAGCAATATCCATCAATATGATTTCTATTTTATCATTGTTATTTTTTTTTTTATTTTTTTATTTAGATCGTCCAGCCCTAATAGATATGCTGATATGTCGTAACAGATGTGTGTTTTTACAAGATAAATAAAATCAGTTGTAGGGAGGATGTAGGATAATGTCTTATGGTGTTTTTTTTTTTTAATATAATAAACCAGTTTTGTCACGTTTTTGCTGTTAAATTAACAAAAAGACGGCTCTCTAGGAAGTGACGTGAATGCATTCAGAGTCGGACAATTTGATTAAATAAAACGATAATAAGGATATTACTGAATAGAAAAACAATTTTTACAAGAGGAAAAAGTCACATAAAATAACAGAAAACTGTGGTTTGTGATAAATAAAAACCAACACTTGTGTTCTCGTTACAGATTCTGATGATGGTCGGTCTGCCCGCCTGCGGTAAAACCACCTGGGCCATAAAACACGCCGAGGAAAACCCAGACAAAAAGTACAACATCCTGGGCACGAACGCCATCATGGACAAGATGAAGGTCTGTTATGCTATAAACCCGGGGAAACGCGGCCGGACCTTCGCGGGCCCGCTCCGTTTTCAGACCCATATGTGTGCTTCCTGCGCAGGTGATGGGGCTCCGCCGGCAGAGGAACTACTCGGGTCGCTGGGATGTCCTCATCCAGCAGGCCACCCAGTGCCTGAACCGGCTGATCGAGATCGCCGCCCGCAAGAAACGCAACTACATCCTGGATCAGGTACTGCTCCTCCACCTACACTCGGTTCTGATCCTCACCACAGTGAGTCAATGTGCCCTGATGATCACTTTCTCTCTAATGGATTATTTATTTATCTTTCAGGGGGTCTCTGTGTATTATAGAGTAGAAGAAGCATTGATCACCCTGTTGTCACTTGCTTGTCGTGTAACAGAAAATGATTTAACGGCTTTCAGAAGCGACAGAATAATGTCATGTTTTTTTACTCCCTCCGTATATTTGCACTATATTTGCTATCTATTTCATGTCATACTGCGGTATTGTTTGTCTTGTGAAAAATGTACAAGTAAACCATGACTTTGTAAAGATGTTGAGAAACAAGTAAGCTCTGACTGGTGAGTAAGAAAAACACCTTCTGTTGCTAATTTAATAAGCCAGAGTTTTAAAAGGCTACTTTTAAAGTGAGAAAGATGGAGCTTTTGATTGTGTTTTTCTTAAAAAACAAAAACAAAAAAATAATTTAAATTAATTGACCCTGAAGGTAAGTAGTGACTAACAGAATTTAGATTTTCAGATCCTTGTACTCAGCAAATGTGTAAAAGGTAAGTGGGTCTAGTGGCTCTTTTTCCGTGGAAACTGTGAGTATGTGAAGGTGAGTTTTACATGTTTGTCATTGTTTGAAATGGGACTAGAGCTCCAGCGACGAAAAAGCAGCGAAGGTAAGTGAGAGGGACCCATCAGAGTAGCCAGGTCGTTCAGGTTATTCAGGAGCAGTTTCAGCGTAAATCGGCTCTTTTGATGACGAGTTTTCGGCTCGGCGGATCAGTTTAGTCCTGCTTTACACCACTGATTATAGTTTTTCATTTTCTTTTACAAAAAAACCAACAAATCTTTCTTTAACTGCATGCCTTTCTGGAAGCACGCTTTCTAAGAGGTGACGGGCCCAGATCTGTCGAATCATCATGCGTCGCGTTCTAATCTAGATGATGGCCAACGGCGTCGTTTACATGCAGGCTGCTTTTAGGACGCACGCACACATGAATGACTGGCACAGCTGGGAAAAGTGATGTGATGGTCAGTTGCTGTCGAACAGGAGAGTAGATCCATACGCTTTGCTAATATTTGTTAAATTTGTTAAATGCACACTTCTTATTCCTGGCCCCCATTTTTTTAGATTAAGCCTGGGGTTAGTTATAGTCTAACTTGGGGATGAACGATTTTGTAAAATAATCTAATTGCAATATTTTTTCTTAATATTGTGATTTATTTTTTTCCAGTTTAATTTATCATGTGTTTTAAAATATATACAAACAACAAATCAATTTGTTTCCTCGCCATGTGGATTAGTTGCTAAAAGACCCACAGCATCTAAACTCAGAGCAGAAATTATTGCGTTCTGCCTACAATATATTTCAATCAAAATTGCAAGTTTGACTTTTCTCTGCATTAACCACAAGCAAAGGAAATGGCGTCTAAATAAAGATGTTTGTAAACAAGGACTATTTTAAATATGAATTTTTAATGTTTCTTTTGATCAGAATATTATTCAAGAGAACAGCTTTTAATTTAATTAGACATTAATTCTTGTTGAACATAAAGTCCAACCAACAAACAAGTCTATGTATTAAACTGATTGACCTGTACTTAATGCTTTGTATGATTATACAAACTCTAAAACAAGTAATAAAATTAGATTATCTCACTGCTGCAACTGTCTTCCCTTCCATGTGGAGGCAAACCCACTTTAAACATTTTACTGACACCTAAAGGACGCGTCTGATTCCCTAATTGTTACATAGCCAAAAATTGCAGACTCTGCGATTTGGAAATTGCGTTTTTTTTAAATCGCGATTATATTGAAAATGCGATTAATTGTTCAGCCCTAGTCTAACTATTCAAACTCGTTAGTTTACCAGCGCCGGCACATTAGTGTCCGTTTTGTGTCTCTTACCGGTATCTTAGATCCGGTTGGTCGGTTAAATGCCAGAATAAGCTCGTTTTCTGCAGGTTTCAGTGTTAATACCAAACGTTCGTAGTCATGATTTTAAAGCATTGCGATGGATGGCGTCCAAGAAAAGTCTGTTGTTTTGTTAGATGCTTTTAGCTTGGCTTGGTAAACGGTGCATTTTGGCTGAGAAAGACTTGTAATTTGATGGAAGTCACGTCCTTATGCCACAGCTCGCTAATGGCGCTGAGGTCCGCTTTTTTTTATCTAGACGACATTTAATCAAGTCTCGTTCAAAATCTAAACTACTTTGACTGGTTGAGCTCGAGCTGGAGGACTCGACGCTGAGAAGAGGATCTTTTAAAACACAATTTGAGATTTATGAAATACTTGTTTTGTTGTTTAAACTCTAAAGGAGCATTTGCGCTGCTGTTTTTAGGACAAGCTTGTACTCAGACCTAAACGAGGAGGGAGCGTTAGCACAACTGTGAATGATGACGTGTACGGCAGGGCGATGGGGACCAAAAACAGGAGCTCTGTATTTTTAGGCTGAATGCGCATATACAATATTCTCTCGTTATGTTTTTCTTTGCATAAAGTAATTATAAAAAAAGCATCTCTGAATCAAAACTTGATCCCAAAGGTCTCCAGTGCAGTTTTTCACAAACAGATGTCGATAAATATGAGAAGCAGCTGAAAAATAACACAGAAATTTATAATTCTAAGGCGATGTAGACCATCTCGATATAGTCTCATTTTCTATATATATTTTTTTTCTTTTCTTTATCTGCATTTTGAAAATCTCGATATATTGCCCAGCTCTAAGAACGTGTTATTTCAGAGCAGAAAGATGTCGACGTTTTCTATGCCGCCGGTTCTCAAACTTTTAGTGGCCAGGGACGACTTGGCAGCGGCAAAAACTTTCCAAGGACTCCTTTAGATTCCTCATGCTGATAGTATTTTTAAACAGCCTTTTATACTGTTAAAATACATTAGGAATTATGTATGTATTTAAAAAAAAAAAAGGTATATAAATATGGCTAATATTAGAAATTTGTTGGAAGTTAGATCGTCGTTCTCGTTGGAGCCAAACTCGATGTAACTGTCATACTTCCTCATTTTAGCAGATTTGGCTTTTATTTTACTTGATCAAGTGGACGGGGTTAAATATTTGTCCATTGTGTTACTCAGCTCAACACATCCTCAGCAGCGCCTCTTCAGGCTTCTCGTTACCCGAGTGCTGCTATTTCACGTGTTTGCTTAACAATTTGTTTGCCTGGAAGGGTTTTAATTCATCATTAATGTTTCCACGACCAAAGTTTGCAATAATACACAAACTGTTCAGAAATCTTCTTTGGACTATGCCCAGATTTTCCTTTTTAGAGCTTTTGTTTTTATGTTGGGAAATTAGTATTTTAGTAATTCGATTATTCCATACTCACCGCAGATTCTCTAAAACGTTATGAGATTTATAAAACCTTCTTTGTGTTTTTGTGAAAACAAAAAAGCAGCTTCTTCTGTTTTCTAAATTGACCTTGGTGCATCGTTACACCCGGACGCTGAATATCAACCGTACTGACTTAACAACAGAGTCTTCCTGGCTTTAATGGGAATAAAATAAACATTTGTGTCGCCTATTTGTCTCATAGTTGAAGTGATCATGTTGCTCTTAACCTAAAGATTATTGATTACGTCGCTCCACTTTGCTTTTGGAAATGTTCGAGTGGGACTTTTTTAAAATTATTTATTTATTCAGTGTCTTGAAATTAAATAATTAAAACAAAGTATTTGTCCATTGTGTTACTCAGCTCAACACATCCTCAGCAGCGCCTCTTCAGGCCCGACAACATGCGTTTCACCGACCCAACTCGTGGTTCAGTCTTTTTGAAAAAGCTTCTTAGACGTATCGAGAGGTAACGTTACCCGAGTGCTGCTATTTCACGTGTTTGCTTAAAAATCTGTTTGCCTGGAAGGGTTTTAATTCATCATTAATGTTTCCACGACCAAAGTTTGCAATAATACACAAACCGTTCAGAAATCTTCTTTGGACTAAATGCCCAGATTTTCCTTTTTAGAGCTTTTGTTTTTATGTTGGGAAATTAGTATTTAAGTAATTCGATTATTCCAGACTGACTGCAGATTCTCTAAAACGTTATGAGATTTATAAAACCTTCTTTGTGTTTTTGTGAAAACAAAAAAGCAGCTTCTTCTGTTTTCTAAATTGACCTCGGTGCATCGTTACACCCGGACGCAGAATATCAACCGTACTGACTTAACAACAGACTCTTCCTGGCTTTAATGGGATTAAAATAAACATTTGTGTCGCCTATTTGTCTCATAGTTGGGAGTGATCATGTTGCTCTTAGCCTAAAGATTATTGATTACGTCGCTCCACTTTGCGTTTGGAAATGTTCTAGTGGGACTTTTTTTTATTATTTATTTATTCAGTTTCTTGAAATTAAATAATTAAAACAAAAATACTTTGTAAAGATGAATTAAATGTTGACCCCAAATGTATGGGGGCTTTAACATGTTCTGTGTTCAGAAACACGTTTTTAATCAGAATCGACTTAAAATCGACAACTTTGTGACACAAACAAGGAGTTTTACTTCGGTTCCTATTAGAGCGGGGCGATGAGGCTTGAAAATAAAATGTCCGGTTTTATTATACCAAATCTGATTAATCAATTTATTTATTTATTCCCCCCCCCCCTCCTTTTTGTTTATATAATTTTTAAAACTTGCTTTTATGTCAAACGTTTTGTCCTGGAGTTCACCTGAATTAAAAGTGCAACTAAACACAAGCTGTGAAACGTGATGCCGTAGTAAACACTGAAAATATAATGAAGTAATAAATAAATTCATAAAGTGCCTCGTCGTTCCAAAACTTAAAACTTAACAAATTGTAAGTTTGAATTAATCAAATCGTTTTATCGACCTGCACTAGTTCCACTTTGCTCTCAACAGAGACATTTTATGTACAAATACACAGAACTAATTGAAAGACTTCAAACTTGCACCTGTCTTTATAAAAGAGGAATTTGGGTTGGTGCAAATATGCGGCGTTTCGATGTGGACTCCTCACTAGGGCTGAACGATTTTGGAAAATAATCTAATTGCGATTTTGTTACCTTAATATTGCGATTTAATGCGATTCTTTATTTATTTATTTTCTTCAGTTTAATTTATCATGTCTTTTTAAACATATACAAACAAATAAATCTGTTTCATCGCTGTGCAGATCAGGTGCTAAAAGAGCCGCTGCGTCTAAACTCGGAGCAGAAATGATTGCGTTCTGCCTACGATATATTTCAACCAAAATTATGATTTGATTTTGACTTTTCTCTGCATTAACCACAAGCAACAAAAATGGCCTCTAGATAAAAATGTTTGTAAACAAGGACTATTTAAAACAAGAACTTTTAATGTTTTAATTAATCAGAATATTACTAAAGAGAACGATTTTTAATTGATTTGGACATCAAACCTTGTTGAACCTAAAGTGTGAGCAACAAACAAGTCTATGTATTAAACTAATTGACCAGAACTTAAAGTTATGGGGAGATTCCTGAAAGTTTCTGGTAAAACAGTATGATTATATAAACTCTAAAACAATAAAATTAGATTATCTCACTGCTCTCTTCCCTTCCGCGTTGAGGCAAACCCACTTTAAACATTTTACCAGCACCTAATGGACGCGTCTGATTCACTAATTGTTACAAAGCTAAAAATTGCAGACCTCTGCGATTTGGAAATTGCGTTTTTTTAAAATTGCGCTTATATTGCAAATGCGATTAATTGTGCACCCCTAATCCCCACCGCCTGGGGGAGGAAGCCGTCTCTGTGGCCGCTGGGCTTAGCAAACGACGCTCTGCAGTGTCGCCGTGGAAGCAAACATTTAAGCGGGTTGTGTCCAGGATGCGTGGGATCTGCAGAGATGCTAGCTGCCCTAGACCTGTACAGGTCATGGATGGAGGGAAGGTCAGAACCAGGGGTTTTCTGCAGCTAGACCATGATTGGTGATCTCAGTAATTAAACTGAATATGAAGATAAAGCAGCCTACTGACTTAAAGCCGCGGTGCTTATTGTGCAGTTTGTATGTTTGCCTGCTAGGTTGTTAGAAAGGTCCCAGAGGTGAGCATTCGGACTAATTTGTGGGATCTCAGGTTTACTCGCAAATCTCGTGTTTTCATTGTTAAGAAATCAGAAGAAGAAAGCAACAGTTTTAATGCTTTGTCGTCACAAAGTTTTAAAATCAGGAACACGGACTGCTTTGAAAAGGCTTTTTTATTTGAATTTAGCTTTTTCACCTAGTAATTATGCATAATTTAGCTTTTTTCTTTGTGTGTGTGGCCAGCAGCACTTTCTGGTCTTCCTTTTGACGCCTTCAGCTTTATTAGATTAATAAATAATTGAAAGTATCTCAGCGGCCTAGCAGCAACGTTTTAGATCCTAACGACGATCGCCTACCTGCTCAATATGGCCGCCCGCCTTGGTTCACTGATGAGAAAGCTGTGCGTCTTTTATCTAACTAACCGAGCAGACAGCTTAGCGGAGCGTGGGGTCCCCTCTGATAACTAACATTGATCCGCAGCCACCGGGTCCCCGGGACGCCGCAGCTTCAAGGTGAGTGTGTGGCGTGACGAGAGGCCTGCAAACCCCCCCCCCCTATAGACGTGACACCGAAGCCAAACCTCTCTCACTTGATTATTGCAGGGTTCCAGCTTCCTTCCAGTGGAAAGCCTTTACAAGTAAACAATAACAAACAAGCTTCTACTTCTTTCTTGTCACCATTGCTAGACAAATGTATATGGATCAGCAAGGAGACGAAAAATGCGTCCTTTTGAAGGTTTTCAACGCAAGGCTATTGTAATTTGTCCCACGGACGAGGATTTTAAAGAACGAACATTAAAGCAAACCAATGAGCAGGGGAAGGATGTGCCCGATCATGCTGTGTTAGAAATGAAAGGTAGGAATGCTGTGGAAACAAATAATTAAAAAAAAAAAAAAAAAGATCTGCTTTTTTTACTTTTTCTATGTGTTGTCTCTGAAATCAAACTTGGAAGATGTCCCCCCCTCCCTCTCCCTCTCCCCTTCCCCCTTACCCACCATAGCCTTTGGCCAGATATCAGACCTGGACTTTTTATTTACATAACAGTTTACATAAATTTGATTCCTATTTTTGCCTTTTTTTCTTCTTCTATCACTTTCCGTTCAGATTCTGACTCGCTGCAAACTGAGACTTTCGCCCCGTTCGGCTCACGTTGCAGGAACCAAATTTTACACCATTGGCTTCCACAAAAAAAGGGACTTTTTCCCCCCCTAAAAAGCAAAGACGTGGTCATATTTCCCGGGTTTTAGGGGCTATGTGGCGGCTCTGGGGGGCTGTGCTCGGTTTGCGGCGCGGTTTCCTCTTCACAACGTTTTTAGTTGTCCCCCTTTGTCCCCCGCCCCGTCTTGTTCTGATGTCCCCTTCCTCTCTGTCTGTCCAAACAAAGGTTTCCTCCATGTCCTCCTGGAGGGGATGTTTGTTCCCTTTACCCCGCCATCTGCTTTCATTTTCTCCTCTTGATTTCTCTCGTTTACGTTGCCCATGTGTCGCACTAATTAGTTTTCATTCTTGTCTTCCGGTGGTGTGGCTGCTCTGGTCTTCACTACACTCCCCCCCCTTCCCCTCTCTCTCTCCTCTCTCTCTCTCCACCCGTCTCTGCTCGGATGGGTGGTCTCCTCCCCCTTCCTGTGGATCGTCTCTCGTCGCTCCACAAGCCAACTTTACCCTCCCCGAGCCCTGCGAGTTCCTGGAGGACGTGGCGTTCGTCGAGCTGCAGCGCGAGGAGGCCGAGAAGCTGCTGAAGCAGTACAACGAGGAGGGCCGCAAGGCCGGCCCGCCGCCCGACAAGCGCTTTGACAACAGGCAGGGCGGCTTCCGCGGCCGCGGCAGCAGCGGGAGCTACCAGCGCTACGACAACCGCGACGGTTTCCGCGGCGGCTACCAGAGCCGTAGCGGAGATGGAGGCAGCTCCTACAGAGGAGGTGAGGCGCTCCTGGGTCCATGTTTAGTGGCTGTCGCCTCTAAGAAGTCAGATTATATTACTTTTAAATAGATAGAGCTTCAAGAAAAGCTGTGGGCTTTTTGTTTTTTTTCTGGAGCGTTGTTATTCCTAAACATGTTTATAGTTTATCTTCGCTGCAGTGATCAGGCGGTTTTATGGCAGCACAGTCTTCGCTGGTCTGAGCCTTAAATACACGGGTACAAAGACAATTCGATTTCAATGAAATTTTATTTATATAGCGGCAATTCATGAAACACGTCATCTCAAGGTTCTTTCCAAAGTCAGACTCCATCAGATCCTCCAGGTTGGTGAGAAAGTTTCCTCTCTAAGGAAACCCAGCAGGTTGCATCAAGTCTCTCCAAGCAGCATTCACTCCTCCTGAAAGAGCGTAGAGCCACAGTGGACAGTCGTCTGCATTGTTGATGGCTTTGCAGCAATCCCTCATACTGAGCATGCATGAAGCGACAGTGGAGAGGAAAACTCCCCTTTAACAGGGAGGAGAACCTCCAGCAGAACCAGAACCAGGCTCAGTGTGAACGCTCATCTGCCTCCACCCACTGGGGCTTAGAGAAGACAGAGCAGAGACACAGAAAGCACAGAAGCTCACATTGACCCAGGAGTACTTTCTATGTTAGATGGTAATAGAGGATGATCTGCCTCCCCTGATGATGTCACAGCTAACAGAACACCAGACCAGGTGTACCTTCTATGAAGAGAAAAAGAGAGAGAACAAAAAGTTAAAAGCTGAAATAACAACAAACAATGCAGATTGGAGAACAGTAGGAGAACTCAGCAGAGTGAGAAAAATAGACCCTGATGTCCTCCAGCAGCCTAAGCCTATAGCAGCATAACTATAGAGGTAGCTCAGGGTAACATGAGCCACTCTAGTTATAAGCTTTGTCACAAAGGAAAGTTTTAAGATTAGTCTTAAAAGTAGACGGGGTGTCTGCCTCACGGACCAAAACTGGGAGTTGGTTCCACAGGAGAGGAGCCTGATAGCTAAAGGATCTGCCTCCCATTCTACTTTTAGAGACTCTAGGAACCACCAGCAGACCTGCAGTCTGAGAGCGAAGTGCTCTGTTAGGAACATACGGGGTAATCAGAGCTCTGATATATGATGGAGCTTGATTATTAAGGGCTTTATACGTTAGAAGAAGAATTTTAAATTCTATTCTTGATGTAACAGGAAGCCAATGAAGGGAAGCTAAAATTGGATAAATATGATCCCTCTTGTTGATTTTAATCAGAACTCTTGCTGCAGAAAGACAAGAAAAGCATTTAAAACAAAATAATTTCTTTTAAACCAGAGCAGCACCTTACATTTGTTAAATCAGCTGTTACATATGTTCAGGTCCATTAATTAAAATTAATTATTTTTTTTATTTTTTTTTTAAAGAAAAATTAAGAATTAACGGCTACTTCGTGTGAAGTAGGGCATTTTAAAACGTCTCTCTTTAACAAATGTTCACCGTAGAGGAAGGTTTCAGTTAAATATGTAATAAATGAGTCGGCCATGTTGGTCATGTGACGGTGGGGCAGCGCCTTAACCCAAGCATTTCTTTTACCATATCTAAATGGTATCAGCCATAAGAGCAACATAAGTAAAGGATGGCAAGGAATTAATGGACGAAGCGAAGGCAAAGGCTCCTTGAAGGGCATCATCTCGTTTATACCACGCTCACTTACGAAAGAGACATTAAATCAAGTATTAATACTCAATTTTTTTCACAAGAAGCTGATAAAACTATAAATTTGAAGCGTTGCTAAGGTAACCAGTGTACAGCTGTACGATTTTGCCAAAACTCTAAATTGTGGTCATGTTTCAACCATAATTGTGATTTAATTTAGACTTTTCTCTGCATTAAGCACAAGCAACAAAAATGGCCTGTAGATGAAGTTGTTTGTAAACAAGGACTATTTCAAATAAGACGTTTTAACTGTTTTTATTAATCAGATTATTATTCAAGAGAATAGCTTGTTGAGTGGGACATCAATCCTTGATGAACATAAAGTGCAACCAACAAACAAGTCTAAGTATCAGTTTGACCGGAACTTGATGCTGTGGTGAGATTCCTGAATTTTTCTGGTAAAAATTATGATAAAATTAAGTAATAAAATTAGATTATCTCACTGCTGCAACAGTCTTCCCTTCCAAACCCACTTTAAACATAATTACTGACACCTAAATGACTCGTCTGGTCCATTAATTGTTACGTAGCCAGAAATTGCAGACCTCTGCGATTTGGAAATTGTTCTTAAAATTGCAATTTTATTGGAAATGGGGTTAATTGTTCAGCCCTAAATCAGCCTCACCAGCTAACGTTTGAGCCAATGCAATTATTTACAACAATCAGGCTGTTTGACCAGAACTTCTTCATTAATGTCCTTTTTAACAGACACCCTGCAGCCAATCAGAACCGAGTATTCACCCAGACCGTGATGTAAATTGTTGCATCCATACTCGTGTATCAAAACTATTGGTGTCTGTGTTTTTTTTTAAAGGCAGTTCAGCATATTTTATAACAACTCAGTGACCACAAACACTTTAATGAGTTTCATTTTCAGTTTGATGTCAAAAAGTTCCCTCAAAGAAACGGTTTGGTCACATTTAAAGAACCTCTAAGGCTTTGCTGTGCCTCTCTGCCTTAGAAGCGGAGTCGGGTTTTTTGTTTTATTCCCTAAAAGCATTGAGATTTGTTTCAAATCTGTTTCCTCTAACCTGCCTTCCTGTGGTACAGGCTACAATCGCGGCAGCTACAACCAGAACCGATGGGGTAACAACTACCGCGAGGGAAGCTCGGATACACGCGGCAGCTACAACCGCAGCCAGCCGTCAGGAGGAAACTACAGCCGCCCCGCTTCCTACAACAAGGGAGCCTACAGCCAGGTAGTTACAGTTCCCTTCATCTAGAAGTTTCACATTAAACCATTAAAGAGGAGTGAAAGGTGCTTAAAGCGTTGCTGCTTAATCAGCAGGGCTACAACCAGAGCTACAGTCCGAGTTACGGCCAGAGCAGCTACAACCAGAACTACTACGGCAGCTACAGTCAGTACCCAGGGTACAGCCAGAGCTACAGCCAGACACCCGCAGCCCCACAGACCTACAACCACCACCAGCAGCAGCCGGCCGCGCAGCAGCAGCCGCCAGCGCAGCAGCAACCGCAGAGCTACAACCAGCAATATCAGCAGGTAAATTCCCCTGAGCAGCAACGCAGAGCGCTGGAGGATCTGAGCTTTAAGGGTCCGTCGTTCCTTTTAACGCTGCCAGCCTCGTATCCTGACCAGGAGTTTTAGGCTGGAAAACCTAAAATACACATTTTAATGCATAAAATAATACAGAACTGAGGACCGACTCTGCAAATAAATAACATGTTAGCACTATTAACCACCAGGTGGCGCTGAGTTATGCTCACGACATTTATGTGTGTGTCTATATATCTCTATCTATATATCTATCTATCTTTATATATCTATCTATCTATCTTTATATCTTTATATATCTATATTTATATATATCTATATTTAGATATAGATATATAGATAGATATATAGATATATATATATATAGATATATATATATATATATAGATAGATATATAGATCTATATATATAGATATATAAGATATAGATCTATATCTCTATATCTATATATATATATATCTCTCTCTCTCTCTCTCTCTATCTAATCTATATATATCTATATATCTATCTATATCTATCGCTATATCTATCTATCTCTATCTCTCTCTATAGCTTCTCTATAGCTCTATATATAGATATATATATAGATATATAGATATATATATATAGATATATCTCTCTATATATCTATCTCTCTATATATATCTCTATCTCTATCTCTCTATATATCTATCTATATATATATATCTATATATATCTATATATATCTATAGATATAGATATAGATATAGATATAGATATAGATATAGATATAGATATATAGATATAGATATATAGATATATAGATATAGATATAGATATATAGATATATAGATATAGATATAGATATATATAGATATAGATATAGATATATATAGATATAGATAGATATATATAGATATATATATAGATATATAGATATAGATATATATAGATATATAGATATATATATATATATATATATATATATATATAGATATAGATATAGATAGATATATATATATAGATATAGAGATATATATATATATATATATATATATATATATATATATATATATATATCTATATCGATATATCGATATATCTATATCGATATATCGATATATCGATATATCTATATAGATATCTATATATAGATATATATAGAGATAGATAGATAGATTACGGTTATGTTGAACTGATATTTAAAATATATGTATTTAATATGGGAGTCAGAAAAGAAAAGGTAGTTTAAAGGATTAGATTGAATTGATTATTTTTGTACACATCATGCAGATGTTCTGCCAGCAGCTTCAAGCATTGAAAACGATGACCTGAGGAGAGCTTCTTTCCTCCATCACTCTTCTGTTTAACGGTT
Source organism: Fundulus heteroclitus (assembly GCF_011125445.2). NCBI lineage: Eukaryota > Metazoa > Chordata > Actinopteri > Cyprinodontiformes > Fundulidae > Fundulus > Fundulus heteroclitus. The sequence goes on along the minus strand of NC_046378.1, from coordinate 38,181,349 downwards.
TCTACCCTTGATTTAGACAAAAATCCTAACTTGTATGTTGTTTTTTTTTTTGTTCTCTCCGTTCTTTCAGTACGCTCAGCAGTGGCAGCAATACTACCAGAACCAGAACCAGTGGAACCAGTATTACAGCCAGTACGGTGGCTACCCTGGACAGGGCAGCCAAGGCTCGTCTTCTGGTTCCCAGTAGCTTCCTCCTGCGTTTGTTCCTGGATCTGCCGGTTCCCTCCCCCCCCCCATCCCGACACCTCTGACCTCTGCAAATTGATTTGTTTTTTTGTTTTTTGTACAGTTTCTCTTCAGTCAACTATGGATCCTGTCTGTTTTTAACACACTAGCCTTCGTTTGTCTCTCACGCGTTGTCGAACAGTTCGATGTCTGGCCATTTTTGCCGAACCCCCAGTCCTTTTTTTTTTTTGTTTTTTTGTTTTTTGAGCGTTGACCGTGAGGTGGTAGATGATAGCCGTTCTAAACATGTAATGAATGTTAATGATTATGCATCGGATGTGGATGTCTGACCGCCACGTTTCCCTCGGTTTGAAGAGGCGACTGTGTATATTTATAGGCTACAAAGTGAAAAGACGACAGGAAGAGAGCAGTAAAGCCAGACCAAGCTTAACAGAGAACAAAATGCATGCTTTTCTCCCTCCATCGCCCTTCCCTCTGCCTCGCTCTTTACTTTTCAGTTACTGAGTGAGCATCTTTTATTTACCGCTATAGAAACAGAACATTATGGAGCTTCTTTTTTTTTTTTTTTTATAGGTGTTGGTACCGTAGTATTTAATCTGACCTTTTGATTACGAGTAATCCTTCGCCGCTTGTGTAGTTGTATTTGCATTTTTTTTTTTTTTTTAAATTTCAACCCTTATTGTTTTGGATTGATGCTCATTGAGTCCTGTAGTTCAAGCCATTTTTTTCTACCTTTAAAACAAACAAAAAAAAAAATCAGATTTTTTGACCAGTTACGCCAGCTGTCGTGTCTTTATACAATAAACACAGTTGTAAACACCTGCGGATGTGTGGAAACTGCCTCTTTGTTCCCTCTTTTTGTTATGTGAAGTCAAACACGACACGCGATTGGTCGCTGTAACTGTATTTCTCTAAATCTTTGACAAAGGACACGAGAAGGAAGGTGGAAATGATTCAACCGTGTATTGTTCCAGTACAGTCCCGCTGAACCGTAAAATCAAATTTTAAATGAACTTCTGGGCAGAAAAATCAACATTTTGTTTGCTTGGCTGCTTCAAAAACAGTTTTTCCTCTTTCTAATGGAAATCACGGCTCAGGTGAGGCGACAGCAATCCAGTGTCAGCTCCAGGGAGGTTTTCAGCCAATCAGAGCCCAGATTGCCCCATCAGTCATCCTTTAGCTGCCAGAGTTCAACTAAACATTTGTTTCCGCTGCTTAGTGTGAATTTTTCCACCCAGGGCCGAGAACAGACTCGCGTTTGCTGAAACTTCAAAAAGGAATCTTAGCACCAGAAATGCAGGGCACCCCATTATCAAAGTAAAACACGGTTTTCATAAATTACACAGGAAAAGGAAAGCAGTCGGTGCCAGAAACCTTGGAGTGAAACTTAAACAAGGGGGAAAACATGAAGTCCATTTATTACAGCCAAGAGTCCGATCAGTTCAGCGCCGCTGAGACGCAGCTTCAGCTCAAATGCTGGAAATGCTTAGTCCATGGAGGATTAGTGGGGGGGGGGGGGCTCAGTCCGGCTCGCGGCTTTTGTCTCTGTGCAGGTGAAGCTCGTCCAGTTTGTCCTGCAGGAAGGAGACCGGCATGGAGCAGCCTCTGCTTCGGTGGGGCAGCGTCTTGGCCTGGGGGGTGAAACGCATTCATGTCAGTAAGGGATGTTTCAGCTAACCTTCTGAGCCACAGACATCATATACGTAGACGCCTCATTGGGCGCAGGTTCGCACGTCAACGTCACCGCCATATTGTATGTGGCAGAAAAAAGTTGAGTTCTGTTATTGTGAACGTGAATCAGAGAAGATGCCTCATTCCTGTGCTGCATGGAAATGTATTCTGGTTGATTTCACTACTTGTATCTGCCTTCTATAAACTAAGGCTGCACCATGTTGCAAAACTGGACACACTAAAGCTGCAGAGTGGTAACACAGGCTATATATATATATATATATATATATATATATATACACACTTAATAAAACCGTGTCACATGTTAACCTTTAGGAACAGACTTTTTGGGGGAGTATTAAAGAGGTAAAATTAATGAGAAAAAAAGTCAAAGTCAATAAAGTAAAAAAACAAACACAAAATGATAATATTATGAGAAAAACGTCATATTATGAGAATTAAGAGGGAACATTTCCAGAATAGTCACAGTTTGCAGAATTATTTCACTCCTGGAGTAATGGGGCCAGGTTAGATTATTTTAAATATTTTTATTCTTTAGGAGAATAAATTCAGGAGAATGAAGCTAAAGGGATACAAAAATAAACTTGTAATATTACAAAAACAAAAATATTATGAATACAAAGTATATTTAGAGATTAAAGTCCCTCTGATACTGTTTAAGTGACTGAGTAACTGCAGATTTGCCACATTAAAGATGGCGGACGCTCTGACGCATCGCAGCATAGGCAGAACCCGCCCAACGACGCGTCTACGTATATAATGTATATGATGTCTATGTTCTGAGCCAAGAGAGCGGTCTGTGGCTCAGTAACTGCTGAATGACGTACAGAACATCTTTACTGGTGATCATAATCTAAAGCAGTTACTCTTTAGAGTGGGAATGACTCAAAATCGTGTAGAATTTCATAAATGTCTGAATGATAAAAGGTGGTAGGTCTACATTTATAGTAAGTGTTTAGCATTTGTTGTTTTTTTCACTTTGTGGAAGCTCCTGTGGAAAGGTTTTACAGTCTTAAAATGTAGGGGGGAAGGGTCTTTTTGCTATTTCCAAATAATTTTGTTAAAAGTTAATGGCTTAAAGGAGTAGAGTGCTTTTTATGTGCATTGCATAGAAAAGCTGACCACATTTTCCTTGTTACACTGCATAAAGGCAACTAAAAGTGAAATTAGTGTATTTGTAATTCGAGCTGGTAAATGTCATTTTTTATTTTACCCCTGAAATAAGATGATTAGATATACTACACTTGCAATACGATGATAGAGATGAATTGTTCCTATTTTAAGTGCAAAAATCTTGTTCTATTGGCAGATAATTTTATTAACCTGCTCAAATCAAGGACAAATGCACTGTAGATCATGTTCTGAAAATCCTTTTCCTAGTTATATTCAAATATATGTGCAAAATTAACAGGCAATTTATTGTGCAAAGGTGACGTATAGTCATGGAAGCAGTCTTTTTTTAGTTTTACATACAAATCTGGGTTTTACCTAGTAAAAGCCAGATTATTTCAATCTAAAAAAATAAAAAGACCCTGCAGGTTCCGCACTGCTGTTAAAGCAAAATTTTCAAGAAAATCATGACTGAACACTGTAACTAAATACTTTTGCTCCACTCTCCTAACATTACTTCATTTAGATTTACACACATTTATGTCTGCCCAGCTCTCTTAAGGCCGCTGATGCAGTATTTAGATTTCAGCCCAAACTCAAATTAACTCTACATTATGCTAAACTGAGGTGTATCCACAGGAGTTCATGCCCTAATCATGACTCTCCCACCGCCGTGCTGGACAGTATCAGGTGTCTGGGTTGATATGCTGAGCAAATTTGAGGCCAAGCTGAGGAATTTGGAGCAATGGTTGCTGCTTTTCTCCTAGCATGGTGTTGCTGCATCAGGGCCCAACATTTCTGCTTCAGTCTGATCCATCCAGAAGATGTTCCAGACGTCTTTTGACTCCCAGAGACACAAAGTTGTGGTACGTTGCCATGTTTCTGGGAAAAGGGCGTTTCTCCTTCAACCTTTGCAGATAACTCGGGTTTGATCAGCGTTAAATTGTCCAATCGTGAACATTCATCATGCTAACTGAGGCCGTTAGGGTCTAAAGTGGAGCTCTGTGAAATGATTCCCAGTTATGGGCAATCTTTTTCTCAGTAAAATAACAGAGTTCAGATGTTTTTGTGAAACTTTAGATTGTGACTCTGTCCTCGGAAGTGTTTTTCCTGAAATCCATCCCCGTGTGTAGCTAACTGGACGTTTACAGTAAACGAAGGGGTGTGTTTTCTGGTCCCTGTGGCTGATTGGTGACCTGAAACCATCTGACAAAACTGGAAAAATGTGTTTTTGAAAATGTTTTGGATTTTGAAGTGATAGATATTCAGGAATCCTGCATATTTGCAGAGTTGCTTTCATCACCAGGGTTTTGGCAAAAACATAAAAAAACTGATCCATCCCATCTAGATCATCAGCAGGTTGAACCTCTGCCCTCTAGGGGGCGCTACTACTGCAATCACAAAAAGTCACTAATATTTCGTTGGACCCACAGACATATATACGTAGAAGCCTCATTAGGCGCAGGTTTGCACGTCGACGTCACCGCCATATTGTATGTGGCAGAAAGTAGTGAACGTCTACTGTGTATGTTTTAAGTATATATATATATATATATATATATATATATATATATATATATATATATATATATATAGAACGTCTACTGTGTATGTTTTAAGTATTTAGATAGAAAGATATAGATGGAGCTTATATGTACTGGTATATATATATATATATATATATATATATATATATATATATATATATATATATATATATATATATATATATATATATAAATAAATAAATATAAATAGATATGTGGAGCGAGAGAGAAAAATATCTATATATGTGTTATGAATATAAAAATCAATTGGTTGAATCTAAACATTGTGGTCATTATTTCATAAAACCGTGTCACATGTGAACCTTTTAAGATCTGGTATAGACACAGATTAGGAACAGATTTTGGGGGAGTATTAAACAGATAAAAATTACTAATATGAGAAAAAAAAGTCATAGAAGAATAAAGTAAAAAAAAAAAGAAAAGACAAAAGTGGTAATCAGAGAAAAACGTCATATTATGAAAATTAAGGGGGAACATTTCCAGAACAGTCACAGTATGGAGAACTATTTCAGTCCTGGAGTAATAGGGCCCGGTTAGATTCTTTTAATTATTTGTTCAAATAATTAAAATTCCCTTCCTTCTGTTTTTATCTGCGTTTAGTTTGGCAAAGATTCTCACCCTTCTGTCTGGAGACGCGTGTGAGACGCAGTTGAGGTGGTTGCCCCTCCTGTCCCGCCTGTCGGGCGTCCAGATCCCCGGGTCGGTCTGCGTGGAGCGATCTGACAGCGTGGAATCGCCCGAGTTGTTCGTCCAGTCAGACGGTACCCTGTTCTGTTCAGTCTCGTTGCTTTGGGGGAAAACAAAGGCCTCTTCCTCCGAACCTGCAAGATACAATCACACACGAGATGTCATGAGATCATTCAGGCAGAGGTGTGTGTGTGTGTGTTTTGTGGTGGAGGAAGTTCTCACTCAGGCTGTTGCCCTTGGTTCTTGAGTCGGGAGCAGGGGTGCACGGACACGACCCGGTTGTGTTTTTGTGCTTCTTTTGGCACCCGGTTCTGACCAGCTCCCTACAGTGTCGGTGACAGTTTATCCCACAGTCTGCAGGCGACAGAGACACAAAATTATTGAAAGGTTCCAATTTATAAAAAAAAAAAAAGTGAAATTAAACCGTGTTGTAGTCATGTAGTCATCTCTCCTCATTGTAATGAGGAGAGATGAATGATATATCTGAGCACTGTGTATGTGTATGTTGATATGTACGTGTGCATTTATGTGTATGTATGTAGATGCATATATTCATATATGTATATGTGTCTAAATATAATTGTTTATATTTTTTGTGAATTTTGGATTAATACATTGTTGGTTAATAGGAAGGTACTTTAAGTGAAATTAGAGGGAGTAGGGGTATGAAAAATAAGTTTTACTTCTTCATACCCCTTTTCAGACAACTTTCTTTAATCACTAATCAATGTCAGAAATCAGGGTAAATATACCTGATATATTTTATTTAGAGGAAAATTTTGTTTATCTCATCTCTATTTATGTTCAAATGATTTATTTGAACTGGAACAGAAAATTTAATTTAATGTTTATCAATTACTTTTTTTTATGTAGTCCTTGGTTGAAGAATTTCTTAAATTGATTATTTTTTATTATTATGTGGTAATTTCTGAAATTGATTTATTTAATATTTGTTAAATGTGTGTTAAATTTGTTAATTGTCTGAAATAAATTTATTCATTCATGTATTGATGTTAATTGATCCAAAAACACACTGAAAACTCGCTCAAGCATGCTATGAACTGAAAACCACTGGAGCACCATTATCCAGAGTGGAGCCACGGACTAAAACTTTGGACTAGGGCTGGACGATATAGAAAAAAAGCATATCCATAAAATAGAAATCATATTGATTGATATTGATAATTATCTAAAAAATTTAAAATATACATTTTAAATGCAGCCATGGCCATTTATGCTGCTGCTTGATTACCTATTTTTAAATAAATGGATTCAAACACAACCCTTTAGTCAACCAACATTTTACGAAAACTGTAAGTGTTAAAAAAGAAAAAAGAACACGTGCTCTCTAAACTCTCTGAAGGCTGATGGAGCTTTCCTGGGTTTGTGATTGGTTGGTAGGATATAATGACTGCAGTATTAACCTACATGATAGGCTAAAATGCACTGTTCTTTTATTGAACCTTTTATTGACCCCTATTTTTTATATTGAACCAAACGTCTATCGATCGATATATATTGTTATTGAATTATCGTCCAGCCCTACTTTGGACTGATGAAGAACTTCAGCAGCTTTATCAGCTGAGTATTGATCGTTAACGCACAGTAAAAGTGAATTTGGGATTGATAAAACAGGCTTCCATTAAATCTCCAGAATGGACCTCAGTCCTTTTGAAAATCTATAGACACGGTATGTCATGACCCAGACTGGAGCTCTGGGCTGATGGGAGCACAGACATCACCAAATTACCAAAAATGATGACTTATCTTGTGACAGTAGGAGAAAACGAGCAATCCTAAATCTGATTTTCACATTTGCAGAGTCAGTTTCCAGGAAGCCAAGATGCAAGAACCCACTGCAACCTTCAACATCATTTTTTTTCTTTTTACCTCCCTTATTGTGTGTCTCTAATTTATTTTCTTCTAAATAATAAAAGATATCAGGCTGTGCATTGAAGATATCCAGCCCCGTCTTACCTTTACAGTGGTATCCCTGTTTGATGACCCCCCACAGCTGCAAAAAAAAAGGGCAGAAATGAAATGAGAGGTTAAACTTCCACTGAACGTTTGGCTCAAAGCAGGAACACAAGAAGCCGGCGATGCTCACAAAGCCTCCGCATGTGTCGCAGAACGTGGGCCGCTTGTACGTGGTCTCGTGGAAGTTATGGGTGTCGTTGAAGTTGTAGCCCAGCTTGGCACAGACGGACATTCCTCTCATGAAGTAGGAGGTGATTTCTTCTCGGCTGATTTGTCCCTCCCTGGGAGGAAAAATGGAACACATTACAACCTGAATGCATCAATGCATCTGTATTTTTTAAAAAAAAATATATGTTTATTATTTTTTTTAATAGATGTGGCTAAAGCATCCTTCACCTCTCGGTTTCTTGAGTGCAGAAGGTGAATGGAAAGTTGGCTGCTATTTTCTCAAAGTCCTCCAGTGAAATGTAGCCGTCCTGGTTCAGGTCGTAGTTCTTCATCACGGACTGCAGGGGGCGGCAGAGGGAACAGACGTTCAGCTTTGTCAGTTCTGCTTTGGAGGTGTCAGAGCATGAGGAAGTGAAAGGCAGGAGGTTGCCTGCCGGGACTCGTACTCACATCCACCATCTGTTTGACGTGTTTGGATATGGTGTCGGAGTCGAGCCTGGGGGTGACCCCTGACCCCCATTCGGCCACCACCGGGGACTTGACTGGAGCTACGGGCTGTGGACAGACACACCGAGAGGGCTGTCAGGAACGAGAGAGACAACACCCGCCACAGAACACACTTCCCCAACGTTCAGATCTTTGATGTGGATGACTTTGAAGTATTTCTGCATAAAGCCCGTGCTTTTGGTTTCTAGATGTTACGCCCACAGAGCGCACCAAATGTCCGTTTCAGACAGGCTACACGAGCTCACTTCCGATCTCCGTACCTGAATCTTGGTGTTTTTGGGTTCCTTGTTGTACGATAGCTCGTATATCTCATCCTCGGTGTAGTACAAATCCAAAGAGAGCTAAAGATTCCAGAGAAACATAAATTAAGACCCCGTTGAACTACTTAGTATCTCTTTTTTTTTTCTCCTCCCGTCTCGTACCGTGAGCAGATGCAGAAGGTCCTTGTTGGCCTCAAACGGCGGCTTGCAGCTGTGGATGGCCAGCAGGTCGTTGATGTTGCTGTACAGGTGCTGCAGCTTGCTCAGGTTGATCTTCTCCTCGTCTATGTAGTCCGGCAGAGCCTCGTTGAGCGAGATGAGGTCCTTCAGGTGCACGCCCAGGATGGGCACCTTGAAGCCCTTGCATTCGTTGTAGACCCGCCGGTAGTTGCTGTAATTGCTTCTCGAGGAGAGGAGTTCCGTGAATTCGCTCAGGACCTGATGGAGAGCGGGAAAGAGCGATTGTGTGAATCCAGCTTCATCTTTAAAGCTCAAGTTACTTATGTCAGCCTACAAAGTGCTTATGTCGCAACTCAGTCACTCTGGTGGTCAAGGAATCATTGGGCGAACCACTCTCTAGACCAGGGGGTGTCAAACATACATTTTTTTTTTTCCCCCAGTGTCCTGTCTGGCAATGTGGCAATAAGAATTGTTGTCTTAATGTCAAAAAGAGCTCATCAGATTTGATTTTCACAAGTGGAGCAGTACTGCTTTTGCTTTAGTGCTCCGCTTGATTTATGAATGTGAATAGTTTTATTATGATTCATGCGGGGAATATCTCAAATGATGTGGACACTACAATGGGAAAGTAGGAGAGGAAAGGAAGAACAAGAAGAAACAAAAAGGGTGAAAGAAAGAGGACATAAAAGGAAGAGTATGATAAAACAATTATTGAAAAAAACATGTACTTTGTTTAATTGAAAATATGCAGTTCCTATATTGTCCACGAGGCGCTGTGTTTTAATTAGCAGATTAAGCTTCAGGTGTGGAAAAATTTAAATAATTTCTTAATTTTTATCTGCTTGATGTATTTTGTCATGTAGGACAGTGTTTTTAAGTTCCAAAAAATGTGAATAAATGTTTTTCAACATTGTACGATCACTGTGATCAGTTCTTATGCATAATGCACAAGTAAATGTTTAACTGAGTAAAATGTATTGTTGAAATTGCTCATACTTTTCTTAAAAACGCTGAGGTTATTCATAATATATTGTGTAAAAGTAAAATTAATTTAATATAAAAATCAACAACAAGTCCACATTTATTTGTTCTATTTAATCTTGCAATGAGTTTACTCGTGTGGCCCTCTTGAGATCAGATTAAGCTGAATGCAGCCCCTAAACCAAAATGAGTTTGACACCACATGACCTACCAGGCGCTACCAGAACAGGGATCCCTGTCTATCTTCCAAGAAACTCTTAAAACCCGAGCTCTTCCCACCTTGCACCTCCCCACCCCCTCAACTGCAGCGTCTTAACTCTGCGTCTCTTTCTGCTCCTCCCTCCATGCCTGCGCTCCATTTCTAGACCGACTAGTTACTGCTGAACCCGACTATAGTTGTTGGCTTCCATGTTAACTGCAGTGTTATATTCACATTTGTAAGTCGTTTTTCATAAAAGCGTCTGCCGAGTGGATAAACACACACTGCAAAAAAGAAACTAAAAGTAAGTAAAATGTTCTTAAAATTAGTATATTTTTCCTTGATTTGAGCATGTAAATAAGACTATTTGCCAGTGGGATGAGTATATTTTACCCCTAAAATAAGATAATTAGATACCCTGCACTTGAAATAAGATGATGGAGATGAATTGTTCTTATTTTAAGTGCATAAATCTTATTCCATTGGCAAATAGTCTTACATACCTGCTCAAATCAAGGAAAAATACACTAATTTCAAGAAATTTTTACCTACTTTTAGTTTCCGTTTTGCAGTGCAAGAAAAGCGATTGTTCTACCATCCCTAATATCTTCTGGATTATCTTGTAAAGTGCTCCGGCTTGACGGTTCTCTGGACTTTCTGAAGGTCTTTCAAGGTTCTTTCATACTTTGACAGCTTTTTGCCTCATTTTCCACCCATATAAAGGAAACTCTGGCTCATTGGAGACAAAGCGTAAACCAACGGGGAGGAGTGAGAACTTCTGCTCTCTAATATATAGCATCGTTTGGTAAAACGGGACAATTGGTCAGCTGTGGTGTAATAAATTTAAAGACATAGTTGTATTTAAACAGAACAATATCTGTGGTTTAGTTTGAATTTAACTAAAGGTTCACCTTTCCCTTTGTATGAAGAGTTTTAACGGTTGTGGTTGCAGGTCTTTACAAGGGATGCACCGATATGAAAATTTGGGCCGATATCGAAAGCCGATATTAATATTGGTGTTATGTCCGACAACCGATAATTACTGATGTGTATTTATATAAATATAGACACACATTTATGCTTCTGGGATGATCAGATTTTGCACAGTTTTGTACCAACTGAAAACTATGCTAAGTGAATTTTTGAATGTGGGTTATAATGTGGCATTGCACCTCTGCGTCATTTAAAAAACCCACATTCCTGGCAGCGAAGCATCACTGTTGCTTTTTTATGGCCAGAGAGACACAAAACAACAAAACTGACACATACAAAGGGCAACTAGATGGAAAGAACATCGGTTCTTAGTATCAGTCCGGTTTTACTTATCGGACCGATACATTAAAAAATTACTAACATTGGCCGATACTGATGTTAATACCGATATCGTGCATCCTTAGTTTTTAGTCCTAAACTTTCTGAGGGGTCTATTCTGTTAAATTTTTCTGGATGTAGAGAAGCCCTCTGACGATTTAAAGGGGATATTAGGTTATTTTAAAGAGTCTCTAGTCCAAGTGTCACCAAAGCAAGAACCTACATGTTGGACGTTAACCCTTACAACTAAACCTGTTTCTTGTTTTCATTGATGTTTCTATCAAGATACAGCTGTGGCGTGCAGATTTATGGGAGGCATGGTACTGTCACTGTCCTCAGGTCAGAACCTTCAACCGAATGTGAAGCCGTTAGAGAGTCAGCGCCCCTAAATCTGAGGTTCTCAACTGGAAAAACGGGAGACTGCTGCCGCTAGGTTAGGGTCAGCCTCTGCTTTAAGAGGTAAGGAGGTAAGGCATCACACGTTGGGACGCGCCCCCCCCCCCCCCCACACACACACACACACTCTGAGGTGGAGGAAAGCAATTTCTGGGTTTCCCTCCTAGAAATCTCAAAGTGCTACAGAGCAGAGGGCTAAAAACAACCCCCGGGATAATAAAAAAATTAAAAGCAGCATTATACAGTCATCATTAACTGAATACAAAGAAAAGCATAATAAGGTTTCTAAAAGGCTTCTATAAACAAAAATGTCTTAAGGCCTTTTTTTTTTAAAGACCTCCACACTTTGTGGGGCTCTCAGGGTATCTACGGGGGGAGGGGGGGGGGCGGCATTATTGAGCCAAGGTGGAAGGCCCTGTCTCCCATAGAGGAGAGTTTGGTCCTGGGTTGGTGAGGGCAGCATGTGGAGGCGGTGTGTGGGGTGAGTAACTCGCTGAGGTAGGCAGGGGCAGTTCCATGCATAGACCTAATATAAGAGTAGACGCGTCATTGGGCGGGTTCTGCCTATGCTGCGATGCGTCAGAGCGTCCGCCATCTTAAATGTGGCAAATCTGCAGTTACTCAGTCACTTAAACAGCATCAGAGGGACTTTAATCTCTGAATATACTTTGTATTCGTAGTATTTTTTTGTAATATTACAAGTTTATTTTCGTACCCTTTAGCTTCATTCTCCTGAATTTATTCTCCTAAAGAATAAAAATATTTAAAATAATCTAACCTGGCCCTATTACTCCAGGAGTGAAATAATTCTGCAAACTGTGTTTATTCTATTCTATTCATATACACGCGTCTACGTATATATGTCTGTGGTTCCATGTATGCACCATAGACATAATATAAGAGACTCAGAGAAAACTGTAACTGTGTTTTTGTATATAGTAATAAAAAATAATTATTAAAGTGTATGAGTGGCTGTGTTTTGCAGCATACATAAATTCTGTCAGAATATTCAATTACTTTTAACCACACTAAGAATATTTAAATGCACTGAACAATTTGTTATAATAGCTATAGCTTTAAAGTAAAAAAAAACAAAACAACAACGTGAAAATTAGTTCAATAATCAGCGAGTATAGTTGACTAAAATTTCTTCTGCACCTGGTTAAAACATTACACTGAGCGGAGTTGTCGACCGTCCCAAGGTGGCGCCCCTAAATCTCGTCAGCGCCTATAGGCGAGAGCGGTCGATGCGGGGTCTACTCTTTATATATGTAAGTGAGGAGGCGGAGTTTATAGTTTCAGGTGACGTCACGCTCACATGACTACTCAGCGCGTCCGCCATATTGGGTGGCAGTCGTTTTTCGCACCGTTGACCTCATTGTATGACGCCTTAGGCAGTATTGACAGTGAAAAATGGTGAAAACGTGTTTAATTGTTGGTTGCACGGCCCGTGGAGGTGGAGATCAATGTTCTTTCTATCGCCTACCAGCCGTAATAGTGAATCAGTGTGAAAAAACAAAACAGCTCTCTGAACAACGCCGTCACCTATGGCTGACACGGATATCCAGGTCCGATTTGGACGGTGTTAAGCTGGAATACGCCAGAGTCTGCGGTGCTCACTTTGTCACAGGTAATTAACTGTTAAGCATTTAAAACATGTAAGAATATATTAATAATAGGGCTTGGGCGTTATGACGTATTACTTTCCGTGGCCGCCATGTCGACTGCTTCCGCCGCCGCTACTCAGACTACTGCCTATGACTACCGCGTGCTGTACTCCCTCTCTCAGCCATGTGTTTTAATTGGATTAATTTCACCTTAACCTGATTTCAACCAGCGGGAAAAGGCTCAAATACGTGAGAAACCCGGAGGGTTTAGGGAGGGTTGGCAGTTAATGTTACTAACCAAACCTTTGAAACACATAGCAGCAAGTTAAAAGTACATTACATGCGTGAGTGGTTGTTAGCACTGACGGTTAGCAGGTGCCAGAGCCCATCTGAGCACAGCTTACCTTTGTACGAATTACTGTGTTCCCACTGTTTGCTGGCTTTATGATCTGCAGCTCCTGAACCCATCCATTAGTGAACTGTACATAAGACTCCAAGGACTTGTAGCTTTGGAACTGTTCTGAAGTATAGGCGCTCACACCACAAACAAGGTAGCCGAAGACGTCCGATATGCAAAACAGTGGCAACAAGTCGTTGTCGGCGCTCCACTCATTGTTTGGAACTTCAAATGGATCCAAATTATTATTCTGGATTGATTGGGCAGCCAGTGGAGGGATTTGAGCACAGGGGTGATATGGTCACACTCGCGCCTCCTCGTCAGGACCCGGGCAGCACAGTTCTGAATGTGCTGGAGTTTTTGCATGTTTTTGCCAGGGGTCCCGACGAGGAGGCCATTGCTGTAGTCCAACCTGGAGGAGGCAAAGGCGTGGATCGACTTCTCTGCGTCTGGTTGGGAGAGGGAAGGGGCGGAGTTTGGCAATGCTTTAGAGGTGGAGGAAGGAGACTTTGCAGAGGAGGCGGATGTGGGTGTTAAATGTGACGTCTGACTCCAAGATTTGTGACAGAGGATGACGGGGTATAACCTGACTTCCGCCAGCTGTTCGTCGCTCCGCCTAGCTTCACTCACATCCATCTGGGACATCGCCCATAGAGAGTGATTTCTCCAACCAATTTTATTGTCCAGCCAATCAGGACGCAGGGCTGGCATTTCATAGATGTGACGTAGTGGAGAAGCGACCATGACGTGAGACTGTTTTGACAGCAATGGCGGCTCGCATCGAGGAAGCAAGTGTTAACATTGATGCTGCTATTTCTTCCGTGTTGTCCAATCTACCTAATATTGTTTCATTAAAAGAACATCAGAGAACGCCTCTGAAGGCTTTTGTTGGTGGAAACCATGTTTTCTCCCTTCTCCCGACCGGATTTGGCAAGTTTTGTTTTCCAGGGCGCGTCTGCAGCGGACGCGGACACGCCCCGGAGTGGTTAGCGGTTAGCGGTTAGCATGAACCATGTGAGGAGGCCTTTAGTCCTCGACGCGGTCGGCCCGGGATTGACTCCGACCCGCGGCGCTTTGCCGCCTGTCTTCCCCCCTCTTCCTGTCAGCTCACTGTCAATAAAACGCCACTAGAGCTGCAAACACATTAAAAAAAAAAGTTTTGTTTTTTCCTGCGTCGCTCTCACAGCATCACGGGTTAGCTTCGGTGTGAGTGGTTGAAATAGCACGTCGATAAAGATGACAGACAAGTGGCTTATCCAATCATATGCAAGGATTTTTGATAAGGCCCAGCCTTCAATAAAGGCAATTCCTATGGAGAGGTCCCAGATGGATGAGTGGAGCTAGGCGGAGCGAAATACATCTGGCGGAAGTCAGGTTAGACGGGGCAATGTTATGACCAAAAATGGAGATACTACTATGGGAGGATGAGTTGGTTTGATGTGGGGTGCCAATGAGGTTTTGCTCCTGTTCAGCTGAAGAAAGTTGTCAGCCCTCCATGCCTTCATCTCCTCCAGGCTATCCTGAATTAGAGGTGGCAGAACTGATGGGAGTGTGGGGTCCGTTTTATGTATAACTGTGTGTCATCTGCGTAACACATGACATAGAAAGTTTTAGGACACAAACTGTTTCGGTGTTATATTCCTAAAATTTGAAGTTTAGATTTAGAATAAGGTTTACATATAACCTTTGACGGATTTAAAGTTTTCAACACATTCAGAGTGTTTTGACACATTCCGTAGTGAAACATGGTATTGTGACATTATTGTAATTGCACAAAATCCTTACCAGTAAGTTCTTTCTCTGGTAACAATAAAATTATGCCTCTGAATCTTAGTCTTCTCTTTGTTATGGCACCTTCTCATTTACAAATTTAGTATTAGTTCTTTTTATTTATTTACTTTTAGATGATCATCATCCAGAGTTCTATAGCTTCTCCTTTAGATTACTGCACTGGACCTTTTATCTGTCTTGTTGTTTGAATGTATCTCCAGATGGAACAAAACTCTGACACAAGATTATTTTTGATATTTTTGAAAAGAAATAAAACTTTGAAAGACCCTCCTCACCCAAAGGCCCAGTCTGGTCTTTTTGGTCAGAAACAGAACAGTAAAAGGAAAACCGCCCTACTCTTTGCTTTTCATGTAACTGACCGGCTGCAGTGCAAGTATTACGCAAATTCACACATCATCATTCTCAATATGTTCCAGAAGAAAAGGACATTTTAGGTCCTCGAGGTAAAATCAAATCCCTTTGACTCTGCAGACCTATCACCCTCACAAAAAGCGTTTAATACATTATAACAAGATCATAGCTCTTAATTTTCCAATGAAAGCTGATTTGTGTGTTGTTGTGTTTTTGCACATGAGCCTTACTGTTAATACCCAGAATCCGTTTTCTTTTAATTTTCAGCTTAGATGTTTTTAACTTTAGGGTGTACAGAATATTAATCAGTTTTATTTATTTACTTTCATATAGAAGCACTGCAGGTTCAGATGCAAAGCCTGCAGCTAGATGATCAGATGCAGCTAGAAGGATAAAAACAAATATTTGTATCAGGAAATGACATAATAAGCAATGCTACCACTGTCTCTGCAGATATAGAATATATACAGTGCTGTGAAAAAGTATTTACCTCCTCACCAATTGCTTCTGTTTTTGCATTTTTGTCACTTACAAATACATTAAATCAAATATATGATGACATTAGTTCAATATAACATAAAACATTGTTAATTGAATGATTTATTTCATTTATTAAGAGAAATAAAACGATCCATACCAACCTGGCCCACTGTAACAAATTAATTTACGGACAGAGATGTCCCACTGACCAAATCTGGCACATTTTAGTTAAACATTTTGAGTTTCTTTTGACCAGCAGTAGTTTTGGCTATTTCTTCACAGTCTCTTGTTATTGATTCGTAAACAATGACCTTAACTGATGAGCATATATCAGAGCTCTGATTACCCCGTATGTTCCTAACAGAGCACTTCGCTCTCAGACTGCAGGTCTGCTGGTGGTTCCTAGAGTCTCTAAAAGTAGAATGGGAGGCAGATCCTTTAGCTATCAGGCTCCTCTCCTGTGGAACCAACTCCCAGTTTTGGTCTATGAGGCAGACACCCCGTCTACTTTTAAGACTAATCTTAAAACTTTCCTTTGTGACAAAGCTTCTAGTCAGAGTGGCTCATGTTACCCTGAGCTACCTCTATAGTTATGCTGCTATAGGCTTAGGCTGATGGAGGACATCAGGATCTAATTTTCTCACTCTATAGAGTTCTACTGTTCTTTAATTATGCATTATGTGTTGTCATTTCAGCTTTTAACTTTTTGCTCTCTCTCTTTTTCTTAATAGTAGGTACACCTGGTCTGACGTTCTGTTAACTGTGACATCATCCAGAGAAGACGGCTCACCCGCTACTACCATCTAATGTAGAACAGATTACTGGATCAATGTGTGCTTCTGTGCTTTTTTGTCTCTCTTGTTGTGTCTCTGCTCTGTCTTCTGTAACCCCAGTCGGTCGAGGCAGATGACCGTTCATACTGAGCCCGGTTCTGCCGGAGGTTTTCCTTCCCGTTAATGGGGAGTTTTTCTTCCCACTGTCGCTTCATGCTTGCTCAGTATGAGGGATTGCTGCAAAGCCATGGACAATGCAGACGACTCTTCCTGTGGCTCTACGGTTCCCCAGGAGTGAATGCTGCTTGTCAGGACTTTGATGCAATCAACTGGTTTCCTTATATAGGACATTTTTGACCAATCTGTATAATCTGATTGAACTTGACTTTGTAAAGTGCCTTTAGATGACATGTTTCATGATTTGGCGCTATATAAATAAAATTGTCCCCAGACAGGAACCCAAGCTTCCTCTAGAAGTCCAGTCAGCTCTGTCCGTTCTTGTAGACGGCTTCATAGTTGCATCTCCAGTCCAATCTGCCACCATGTATTTAAACTCCTCCAAAACCTCCACCTCTTCTCTCACGATGGAAATAATTGTGTTTTATTCTTGAAATCTACCGTAATCTCTCTTGTTTTATTCACATTCACAATGAGGTGATTGTTTCCACACCATGCCAACAAGCAATCCACCTGCTCCCGGTTTATTGTCCATCTCTGATACGTCCAACGACAGCAGATTCGTCTGAGTGCAGCTTTACAGCGTGAAAAGAAGTGGTGCGAGTACTCCTGTGTTTTATATTAGGGATCTTTTTTTATTCTGCAGGCCAGGCAGTTATCGGGGCTGTGGGCGTGGCTGGTCATATTAAACACCACTTTCATTGTTCCCCTAAAAACGTCATAATTTAAAAAAACTTACTGTTATCTGATATGTAAATTTGTTTGATCTGAAATCTTTGACTGCAACAAGAATGCAAAAATCAGAAAAATCTGTATTGGGCAAATAATGTTTTTTTTTTTTTCACAGCACTGTCTGGGACCTGCACTGATGGGAAAGTGCTAATTTATTAGTTAAAATAAGTGAATATGACAAACATCAGAGACAGGAATAACTCGAGCCATTAAAACTGTTTGACCGTTGAGGCTTTGAGGTAAATCAGTCATCGACGCTTTCTGTGTAATATTGAAAATACCTTAGTGATGTCGGGGGGGAGCAGATTAGACGTGTCTTTCAGACGAGAGATGGAACTGTGACAGAGGCCTCCGGTTACCGCCATTAGAGTGTTAAAGTTTTGCAAGGCTCTCAGTTTCTACAGGAGGGAGAAAACACGCAGAGTAAATAAACGAGCTGAAAGTAAAGCCCAGATTCCCTGGAAGTTAACGAAGCAGCGCTCTGATCAGGTTTCTGCTCACCTGAGCCACATGGATGAACTTGGTGAAGACCTGGGCTCTCTGCTGGGCTGTGTGTCTGCTGAGGATCATCAGCTGGACCCACTGGGACACTCCGTTACACATCATGACAGAGCGCTCCAGGGCAGGGTTGTCCCTCACAGAGCCTCGCACCACGTAGCTGCGGTAGTCCAGGAACTGATCAGCCAGATAAGAGATGTCAGATTAAAAAAAAAAAACAAACATCGACATCCGCCGCTTAAATCCTCCTGATTTTACAGAAAACGTGTCAGTTCTCCTCCCCTAATCTGTAGCAGATCCGAAACACCTCATTTATGTGCTTACTAAATGACTCTTAAAGGTGGAGACGTGTAAACTGTTATATCGGTATCCAAGCGATGCCATCACATGATCAAATAAACAGTTTAAGTGTCTTTAAATGCACTCAGCATCATTTCACACTGAAGAAATGAGAAAAATCCAGCCTTTAATGTGAGCACATCTATCAGAATCGGCTTTAATCTCCATAGTTTGTGACACAAACAAGGAATTTCACTTCAGTTTCTCTTAAAGGAGACATTCTAAACGATAATTGAAAGTTTAATATAGGCTACTAAACATTTATTCAAGTAGTTTGTGTAATTTACACCTTTACTTTTAAATAAAAATTGATCAGAGTCTCTTAAAACTTTTAATTAGGAATGCATGACCTCCTAACGAAGACCTGAAAAGGATAAGTTTCTCTTATCCACTCTTCAAAATGGGAAAGACAAGAGAAGCGATCATTTGCCTAAACGTGTTCATATCCGCACTTGAATTATTAATAAAAAATGTGGGACAACTGGAACTGCGATGAAGGGCTTGGTTTATCTTGCTGCCACACACAGTGAGCTACAGGGTGAGGGAAGTTAAAATAAACCATCTCCAAAGCTCACTGGTAGAGAACCGCAGCAAAAAGTCACAATTTAGGGTCATTATGTCTTGATTGCAGCCAATAAACGCTGCTGACATGCTGAAGGTCCTGCTATCGTACTTCCTGGTTTGAAGTGAACGTGTGGAAAACCACCTGATGTCCACCATTAAGTACGGTGGAGGCTCTGTGATGCTGTGAGCCTGTTCTTTTTAAAAAAACAAAACAACCTTGTTTAAATGTACAGCTTTCCTAACGCCTTTGAAATACCAGAACATTTTAAATAGAAACACGGTGGCCTCTTCAAGAAGATCAAACATGGGTCATCATTGGGTCTTCCAGCAGGATAATGACCCAAATCAACAGAAGCAGGGCACCAGACGGCCATCTCAGTCCAGAAACAGAGTCCAACAGAACCCTGTAGGTGATGCTCAATGGTCCCTGTAGCTCCAACCTTGAGAAATGTTGTAGAAGATTAAGCGCTGGTGGATTTTTGGAGCTTGCACTGCTGATTTAGCTCTTTTTCTCCCCACTAAATAAATATATTGAAATGAAATATAGTGTTTTTTTTTTATTTTCTTGGTTTGAGTTTAAGCTACTGTAAGAACAGCTGAAGGTTTTTACAAATCTTCCCTAGAGACACCACTAGGTGCACCGGGAGCTGTCAAATCAATCATGTTGCAGAAGATATTTGACATCAAATTAAAACGTTTTATTTACAATACAAAGCCAAAAAGGTTTGTTCTGCAATAAAAAAATTTTTTCACACAGTAAAGGAACCATTTGTTTTTCAATTAGTATGTCCAGATTGAGATCATAACGAGTTCAACATGGATTCCCTGCACTCGGTAAAAATGTGCTTAAATGTACACAACATATTTTATACTTCTTTCTTGTTTTTGTTTGAGAGAAAATGAGACCAAATCAGGAGCCATGAGCCAAAACTAAGAAACACAACTGTAACAAAGCAGATTATTCAATTAAGAAATTTGCAATTTGTAAGTATATATCATCCGTTTGTAAACAAGCAATAAATAAATAAATTGTTGCTTGAAGTTGTTCAGTGAAGAAAGAAACTATCAGAACACTGAAAAACTCTATTTTGAGTTGAAAAGTGAACAAAGCAGCAACACATAGATGTGTCATAAGAGCATGCATGTTTATAATTTATCTAACATGTCTAATATTTAAATATCTAAAGGGATTTTTGTGGTACTACAGTTAATATTGTTGCTGTTCCCTGACCACTTCATCTTGGTGTTGCCATTTGTTGACGGTCCCTGAACCCAGTTTGCCTATTTAGATCTAACCTCTCAGCTCTGGACTGTAAACACGGCTTGTAAACGTGTAAATATGTTCTCAGTAAGTTTCTAAACCAAAGGAGAAATTTTTGTTTCACTTTAACTTCACCCTGCGGTGCCCCAGCCTCGCCAGCCTGACTGACTTACGCTGCAAACACGGCATATCAGTGTGGAAAGCAGAGGTGGGTAGTAACTAGTTACATTTACTTGAGTAACTTTTTGAACAAAATGTACTTTTCAGAGTAGTTTTACTGCACTGCACTTCCTACTTTTATATTATTACCTAAGTATCGCTACTCTTACTTGAGTAAAATTTCTGGCTACTCTACGTAATGCAAGTAACTTCATGAATAAAGAACTGACTTGTTTTAACCAAAAATGCACCAGAAAGACAAAAACCTGGAGTTTATATTAAGGTGAGACTTCTTAGCTTTGTTATTTTAATGTTATTTTCTATCTGCTGAGCTCATTGAGCCATTTGGAGGTCAGATGAACAGTAGATGTTGTCATTGGAAGTACTCTGCACTGTTCTAACATGCTGTAAATTAACTGCTGTAAAGTGTTGCTTTCAAGTTCAATGTTAAAGGATGATTTAGAAAAGTGTTTCTTCTCCCTGAAAAACCGTACGTTTTGTAATTATGTTAGTCTTTGTATATATTTTTTTTCCCTTTTTTGTCTTTAAAATACCAGAATTTGCACATCACCGTATATTTTCGTCTTTCCAATTACATAGTTTTTAAATGTTAAAACTTCAGCTGTTATTAGTTACTCATTACTTTAGTAGCCTTCTTACTAGATACTTTTTTTACTCTTACTTGAGTAATTTCTTTTTACTTTTACTTGAGTAAAACTTCTGGCTGCTCTACACACCTCTGCAGGAACGCAGCGGTCAGAGCCCAGCTTCAAAGGCGGGACTAACAGGATCTGAACCAATCAGATGCCTACGGATGTGACGCAACCTTTCGCATCTGTTTTAGCCCTTAGGGCAGCGAGTCGTCGAGGTTTTAAACATATATCCAGCTCATTCACAACATGATAAAGGTCGTCATTAAAACATCCCTCCCCGTTGCAGCCGCCATCTTGACTGCATTATGGGTAATTCTGACAGCAAGAGTGACGCGTTGTAAACTCCCACCCCCCCCTGCGCTGTGATTGGTCCGGTGAGGTTTAGACCGGCGAGTCTAGGCCTGCTCAGACTGACGCGCTGTTTATTGAATTCACACGGTGTAAGTCGCTCTGGCTGGCCGGGCTACAGAGGTAAACCCATCAGGACAAACAGTTTTACGTAGGCGGGGATGGCGGGGATGATTTGCTGAATTGCCAACTTATTTAAGACCAGGAATTCATTGCATTTGAGATCATGGATATATAGTTTTAACGAGCAAATCTCCTCAAAACCAGCTTTCCACTAGTTATTTCTGTCGCTCTTGTCAGTTGTGTCTTTAGCCCCCCCCTCTTTGGACCCTGTGGTCACCGAATCTTGAGTTATGTGCAGTGGGACCCCGGGGGAATGGTGCAGCTGATGAAATTTAGGTCACACCAGGCTTTGCGGTCGAACAGATGTAGAAATCACAAATTGTGTCGCACCGAAACCGATATGTCATTAATGTTGGTCTGGCATTACAGAACGCTGTTGGGTGTACAGTTTCATTTTTTGCTTGGCTGTGTTCAACTGACGGTCGGGTAAAAAAAAAAAAAAAAAAAAAATATATATATATATATATATATATATATATTTTTTTTTTTTATCTGTACGTGCATTTATTAGCATAATAATGAATTAGTTTCGCTCCTGGTCTGTTAGCATCCTTTAAGGATCTTTGCATGTGAACATCATCTCTGGTGATTCCACATTTCATTTCATTTCATTTCATTTCTCTGAGAGATTTAGAGGAAGGCAGAAGTCAACCGGCTGCTGTCAACCCTCTGAGCGGTCAAAGCAGGTAATGGTGGAGGCAAATTATGAAGAGTAGGAGACGAGTTTGTGTTAACCCTGTATGGAGTCATCATTGAGCCACTCCCTGTTTGCTTCTGCAATGCCAGCTTTATTTGTGAAAGTTTGCAGGACGCATGTAAGCCTCAAAATCAATGCTTTGTTCAATTATTGTTTGTCGTTGTTGTTGCTTTTACTTTGTTACTCTCATACATGTTGTATCAGACCTTTACAGCCTTAGTGATGAAACAGAACTTTCTGGAAAGTATGAAAATGTGTATTCTGCCCGCTTTACATTTATACCCCGAAATGGAATCAGTTGTCTTCACAAGTCCACTAAACGGACAGGCCGAGCAAAGGTAGCATTAATCAGAGAGGCGCGGAGAGGCTCATGATAACTCTGGAGGAGCTGCAGAGATCCACAGCTCAGGTGGAAGCTGGCGTGGCGTTGACTTGACTAGAAAAAGAAACCCTGTTTAAAACTTAAAGCAACAGCAAACATGCGCAGGAAGGAGCTCTGTTCAGATGTGAGCGAAAGTAAACTTCGTGGCATAAATGCAACGTTGATGGACGGAGAAAAAGTCAGGGCAGTCCTCGTAGAAAACG
This sequence comes from Fundulus heteroclitus, assembly GCF_011125445.2. Classification (NCBI taxonomy): domain Eukaryota; kingdom Metazoa; phylum Chordata; class Actinopteri; order Cyprinodontiformes; family Fundulidae; genus Fundulus; species Fundulus heteroclitus. Next base: position 38,158,592 of record NC_046378.1, on the reverse strand, counting down.
CTTTAGAGGCTGCCAAAGACCTAAAACTGAGCCTGAGGTTCACCTTCCAGTAGGAAAACGACAGTGATTTAGATCCATATGTTAGAATGACCCAGAAAATAAAACCCTGACCTAAATCCAAGTGAGATTGTTTGGTAAGACTTGAAAATCTATTTTGACGGATGCTCTCCAGCCAATCCGCCTGAGCCTGGCCTGTTCTGTAAGGAAATTGTAGCGGTAAGTGGTTCTGCTATGTTTTGGCTAATTGTAGATAAATACAAAAACACGCTACATTTCAGATTAGGTTCTGGAAAGACTTTTGAATAACAGGTGTTCGTTTTTTCTAACCTTGTTTTGGTCCATTTCATTAAATGTCAATGAAATACATTGAAATTTGTGGTTGAAGTGTGACAAAATGTAAAAAAAGCTAAAGGGTTAAAGGAATAGTTTTTGTAAGGCGCTGTTTATTATCATCTTGTAATTTTTTGTGTAACCTAAAACAAAAACTGAAGGACTTTCATTAAGGAGACCAAAAGATGAGCTGCAGAATCATTTTTTGAATTTTCTGAAGAAGTTTATGTTCCCAATTTGCCCCCTAAATGTATAAGTTTAAATAAAAGACCAAGGACAAGTCTTCCAGTATTAACCTCTGAATTCATGAGCAATTTAAAATATAATCCACTTTACGTTTAGTAATCGATCCTAAAATGTATCCACAAGGCGATACCAAATCTAGTTTTACATTTCTTTTTCCATCCAAATAAAGTTAGAATTAAAATGTACAGAAATGCATGAAAAATACAAAAGCTTAAATTGAAAAACACTAATGTGGGATTTCATGTTACAGTGGATTGAATTCAGGGGGTAAGGTGCAGTATAAAAAAAGTTCATCCGGTTTTAATAAATTCAGAATTAACCCTGTTTTTTAAATAAATAAAAAATACATATATTTTACGTCCATAATTTATGAGCTACATTAACAACTGGAGATGACCCAAGACAGCGGTTTTCAGGCCTTATGGACCTTATGGATATTATTTATTTATTTATTTTTTTAAGATGTTTTGGGTGAAACGTTTTCTATTTTTTTGGTCTAGGAAAAGGTATTTTAGTCTATTCCCAGCACCAAAAATCTGAACTTAATTTGAAACGACTTGCTCTATTTTGCTGTTAGCCAAGGTTGATGAATGGCCAGGTCTGTTTTTGAGTAACTAATCGAGGGATGTTTATACTTAATTGAAATGAAAGCAAACTAAATAAACAAATGAATAAATAAAACATATTAAATCAAATGTTCTGTGTTGTAACTAAAAAAAAAGTAGAAATTTTGTCCTTGAATGCCTTATCCTAACAAATAAATGACAAAAGTGTCCATCTGCCTGAGCTCCAAATGCTGGAGGGCCAAATTTTATCCCCTGGGGCAGCACAAAATTATTCCTGCGTCCGTAAATGGCCCCTGGGCCGGACATTGGACCCCCCTCCCCTGAGCAAATTAAACAGACCGGTAAGGTTCAGGGAGGAGGAGTTTAATGTTGCATTCACAGGTTACAACAGAAAATGTCTGCCATTTGTTGATCTATTTACAGACAGAGTTAGAAATGCATCATTTCTCATAGTTTTGTTTTATATAACTTTCATACTGCGCAGATTTTCTCTAGTTCCTGTACGACCTGCGTATTTCTCACCAAGTCATGTATGAATTCATGTTCAAGGGTCACAAAATACGCTTGTGCCTCAGGCCGGCTCTGTTTACACTGAGGGTGTTAAAAATGGCAACTTAGTGATGCTTCATCATTGAACTCAGTCAGCGCAAACTTACTGAGACGTTACAGAAGTTTTTAAACTCCAGGTAGCTCAGATGCTCGGCCATCTCGTCCGGCTCCATGTGGTCGAATATTAAAGACACCTTCCTCTTCTTCACAGAGGGCGAGGGGGCCTGCGATGCGTTCACGTGAGGGTTCCTGGGAGAAAGGGCAGAGAACGGGGCGAGAATAGGTGGACGTTTTATTTCCAGAAGAGTTTTCAGACATGCCTAACTGAGGGGACATTCTAAAACGCTTAACGTGAAAAAGCTTAACGTGGCTTAAGGTAGGAAAACAACGAGGAATCATCACCAAATTTCGCATGGCCATATCTTGTCATATAGACTTAATAAGCCTGTCAAAAAAATAAATAAACCGAAATTCAACGATTATAGAAGATATCTCACATTAACGTTTTCTTCTTCATTGGCGCCTATGGCGAGAAAAAGGCTTAACGTGGTTTAATGTACTTAAACAATGCTCAGTGATCACCAAATTTCTCTTTCATATTGCTCCTAATAAGCACATAAAACTGTCAAAATGTCAAACCCAAAGTCCAATTATTATGGACGTTATCTAACATTAAGCCTTTCTGCTTTCATATAGCCAGCCTCTATGCCTATGAAATACTTGATGTCATATAACGTCCATAATAATTGGACTTTGGGTTCGATTTTTTGACAGTTTTAAGTGGCTATGATAAGCAATATATAAGAGAAATTTGGTGATCACTGAGCATTGTTTAAGTACATTAAACCACGTTAAGCCTTTTTCTCGCCATAGGCGCCAATGAAGAAGAAAACGTTAATATGAGATATCTTCTATAATCGTTGGATTTCGTTTTTTTTTTTTTTTTTGACAGGCTTAAGTCTTCATAACAAGATACGGCCATGTGAAATTTGGTGATGATTCCTTGTTGTTTTCCTACCTTAAGCCACGTTAAGCTTTTTCACGTTAAGCGTTTTAGAATGTCCCCTAACTGAGCGAAGCACAACTCCCTGCACGGCAACATGACTCACAAGCAGGAAGTGTCGATGAGCTGCGAGTGCGTCTTTTCTCCGTCCAGCCGGACCAGCTCCCACAGGTCCCCCATGGTCTGCTCCAGGAGGGGGTCCTTCTCAAATACTGCCGGGAACTGGCTGATCCACTGCCTTACACCCGGAGCAGAACACAAAACATGTTTACTACTCCCGAACGGACGGAGCAGGGTAACCAGTTCTGCTGCGACCGCCGTCCTCGCTCACCTGACAAGGTGGCAGATCTGCGCCCGCCTCAGTCCTCTCTTGTCAGAGGGACAGTCCTTGTAAGTGAGAGGGGGAAAAAAGTCAAGGATCCATGAACGTAAAAACTGAACTCCTACGAGGCGTATGTACGCTTTAAAAACCTGCTTTACAGGAGCCCAAAACAAAGCCAAGGCTGTTCCCTGATCTGATTATAACAGACCTAAACATGTGACGCCGTGCAGAGCACCAGCCGGCCCACAGGACCACGCTGAGCGGCCGCTCAAAAGGATATAAGGTGAGGAGTTTCTGGACGAACATCTGAGATGGGACGACCCAGCTGTGCATCATCAGGGTCATGTGGACCAGCTGGGAACCTCGGGGGCTGGAAGTCTTCCCCTCCGAGTCTAAAAAGGAGGACACAGCAGCGCCTTTACATCAGAGGGATTGCTGCGATCACACAGAAGACAAAATAAAGGGAGCAGGGCCGAGGGGTCGGATCGGATCCGGTTCACTTCAGGTCTCTGAGGCGTGCAGCCAGGGGCGGTTCTAGACCAAATTTACCAGGGGGGCCAAGGTGGGGCCAGTGTTTTTTCACAGGGGCACAGAACAAAAAAAATTAAAAACAATAAAACGGCAATATTTAACTGTGTAATAATATTAAGTGAGTCACTTGTGGCTCTGGAACTGCAGGTTTCAGACCCCTGATCTAGCAGTTGAAAACTTTGCCCCCTGCTCAATACGGCTAAAGCTAAATGTGAAACATCTTAAGTTTTAAATTCTTTTTAGAGTAAAGCTGTATAGGTAAAAAATAATATTGGTCAAAGTGACCAATCAGTTATGGTTTCTTAGCCATTGCAAACAATTATGAGAAGTTTATTTAACATCATGCTTTTAGTACAGGGGCCATAACAGGGGCCAGGGCCATTTCTACAGGGGCACGGGCCCCTGTTGGCCCCTGTCTAGAACCGCCCCTGCATGCAGCTCTGGTAGACTTCAGAGCTCCTTCACTTCAGGGCCATGCACTGCAAAAATAGAGCTAATGAGAGTATTTTTCTTTGATTTGAGCAGGTAAATAAGATTATTTGCCAATGGAATAAGATTTTTACACTTAAAATAGGAACAATTCATCTCCATCATCTTATTTCAAGTGCAGTATGTCTAATTATCGTATTTTAGGGGTAAAGATACTCATTCCATTGGCAAATAACCTTATTTACCTGCTCAAATCCAGGAGAAATACATTAATTTCAAGAAAATTCTACTTATTTTCAGTTCTCTTTTTGCAGTGTGGATGTCCTGGTAGATTAACGGGGGTTTAATGGGTTAAGTGAACCAAAATTATTATAATATTCATACACAAGGTTCCAAATGTAAGTTTTTTTTGTAAATTTTTTCATGTTCAAAATTAAATATAGACTCCTCTCTGTTATTTCAGTAAATGTGTCTTAGCATCTTGCTCCTCGGCTGCCTGGTTTTTATAGCGATCAACAAGCTTCTAGCATAATCCGTTCTAGATATTTGCCCTTTTTGGTGGAATTGGTACAGTTCCTTTAAACTGTTTTGTATTCATGTGAAAAAAAATTAAAACAGCTTTTGAGCACTCCAAACACATTTTCAGTTGGACTGAGGTCCATCCCTTTGAAAGGCCCTTCCAAAAATATTAGGTTTTTGTTCATAAACCAGCTGTGCGGGATCATTGTCCTTTTAGAAGCCAAAATGTGACTCATCTGACCTAAACTGAAACCCTCGGGTTTGAGAAATTTGTTCAGGATCAAAGCTGAAATGAACTGGAAGCAAATGGAGCACCAGTGTCACCGTCCGCAGTAAAAACTGTTTTGCACCATCATGGATGGAAGACAGGGCTGATGTAGAAAGAAGCTCCTGTTCCAAAGTTGACACACATTTGCAGCTGCATAAACGCACAACTGCAGACAGGTACAGCTGTATACAGGCACAACTGCAGACAGGTACAGCTGCAGACAGGTACAGCTGTACCTGTCTGCAGCTGTACCTGTCTACAGCTGTACCTGTATACAGCTGTACCTGTCTACAGCTGCAGACAGGTACAGCTGTGTACAGGTACAGCTGGGGTGTACCGGTACAGCTGTAGACAGGTACAGCTGCAGACAGGTACGGCTGCCTACCTGTCTACAGCTCTACCTGTATACAGCTGTACCTGTACGCAGCCGTACCTGTCTGCAGCTGTACCTGTCTACAGCTGCAGACAGGTACAGCTGTACCTGTCTACAGCTGTACCTGTCTACCGCTGTAGACAGGTACAGCTGTAGACAGGTACAGCTGTATACAGGTACAGCTGTAGACAGGTACAGCTGCAGACAGGTACAGCTGTACCTGTCTACAGCTGTACCTGTCTACAGCTGTAGACAGGTACAGCTGTAGACAGGTACAGCTGTACCTGTCTACAGTTGTACCTGTCTGCAGCTGTACCTGTCTACCGCTGCAGACAGGTACAACTGTAGACAGGTACAGCTGTACCTGTCTACAGTTGTACCTGTCTGCAGCTGTACCTGTCTACCGCTGCAGACAGGTACAACTGTAGACAGGTACAGCTGTACCTGTCTGCAGCTGTAGACAGGTACAGCTGCAGACAGGTACGGCTGCGTACAGGTACAGCTGTATACAGGTAGAGCTGTAGACAGGTACGGCTGTAGACAGGTACGGCTGCAGACAGGTACGGCTGCGTACAGGTACGGCTGCAGACAGGTAGAGCTGTAGACAGGTACGGCTGCAGACAGGTACGGCTGCGTACAGGTACAGCTGGGGTGTACCGGTACAGCTGTAGACAGGTACAGCTGTAGACAGGTACAGCTGTAGACAGGTACAGCTGTATACAGGTACAGCTGTAGACAGGTACAGCTGTACCTGTCTACAGCTGTACCTGTCTACAGCTGTAGACAGGTACAGCTGTAGACAGGTACAGCTGTACCTGTCTACAGTTGTACCTGTCTGCAGCTGTACCTGTCTACCGCTGCAGACAGGTACAACTGTAGACAGGTACAGCTGTACCTGTCTGCAGCTGTAGACAGGTACAGCTGCAGACAGGTACGGCTGCGTACAGGTACAGCTGTATACAGGTAGAGCTGTAGACAGGTACGGCTGTAGACAGGTACGGCTGCAGACAGGTACGGCTGCGTACAGGTACGGCTGCAGACAGGTAGAGCTGTAGACAGGTACGGCTGCAGACAGGTACGGCTGCGTACAGGTACAGCTGGGGTGTACCGGTACAGCTGTAGACAGGTACAGCTGTAGACAGGTACAGCTGTAGACAGGTACAGCTGTATACAGGTACAGCTGTAGACAGGTACAGCTGCAGACAGGTACAGCTGTACCTGTCTACAGCTGTACCTGTCTACAGCTGTAGACAGGTACAGCTGTAGACAGGTACAGCTGTGTGGAGCAGGTAAGTTAGAAACGCAGCGTAAAAGTGGTTTGAGTCAGTATGACAGGAAAGTTCACTTCTTCATGGCTACAAAAGGTGCTGCTTGCAAAGAGACATCAGGTGATATTGTTGTTTCCTTGCAGCCAGAGGGTTCAGACCCATCCTGGGGTTTTCTGCATCGAGTTTGCATGTTCTCCCCAGGTTCCTTCCACAGACCAAACACATGACTGAATCGTTCTCTGTGTTGCCCTGTGATGGACCGGCCACCTGTCCAGGTAGTGCCCCACCCCTCCCACCACTGACCACTGGCGTTAGGAACAGCCCCCCTGCATCCCTGCACAGGTGAGCAGCCAAACACTGGGGATGGATGTAGAATATTGACTCTGTGCACATTAGCGGAAAAATTCAGAACAAACTGAAACTTGTGATTTCACTTCTTGTTTTTTTTTAAACATGTTGAAGTTACATGTTGTCAAGTCATCCCGTCCTGGAAAAAAGAACAGTTCAAATGAAATTATCAGGAAATACCTGCTGATGACGAGCGGACTGAAACACAGGATTAACTGGAACTACCCTGACAAGAGGTGCCTTCATGTTTTACATTTCACCTGCCACCCATGTTGCTACCATCACTTTTCCATTACGTAGTAATTGTTAATATATATCACTTTATCTAACACATCCAATATGGTGACTTGAAACATTTGCAAATAAAGCCTAAGTGACACACTTCTCTGCAGATATTTGTGTTTTGGATGAACTGATTAATAAAAAAAAGAGGCAGACAACTAAACAAAGCCCGGTTTTATGTATGAGACCTTTGTCTCTCTCTCTCTCTCGCCCTCTGGGCTCGCGCTTCACTTTCTCTCATCTCTCAGTTATGTAACTCTGTTTTGATGGAGACTAAAGGCACATGACAAACGCTGCGAACACGTGTGTGCGTAGCAGAGCAGCGACGAACCGAAAGAGTTCAGGCAGCGCTGTATGAGCTCATCCAGGCTGGCGGCGCTGGCGCTGGGAGCAGAGCTGGGGCTCTGCAGGGCCTTGCTGATGTCCTGAGGACTGGGACATGTGTTCCTCCTGCGCTGGACCAGCTTCCTGCTCTTTGGCCCACCAGGAGTCTCCACATTGGGTTTCCTGAGAGAGGGACAGACAGACATAGAACATCAGTCGTCTAGAAATAAGTAGAGCAACTTGTGGCCAGATAGCGCAGCTCAGCATATGCAGCAGCATCAGATAAACCGTGCCGTATCTCTGCAGCCCTTTGAGGCGTCACGCACAGGCAGAAGCACGAGAAAACAGCTCGCCGTTGAGTTTTCATGCACCGAAGACAGACAGACTTTCGTTTTTTTTTGTTGTTTTAAATCGTGCAAAGGCTCACATGCAGCAAAGCCATCAGTTTCAGCTGCTCTTACGTGTTTATTCGGACCTTTAAGACTTTTCAGGTGCACGGAGTTTGAGCTTGTGTCTAAAACATCTTGTGTTTTCTGTTTGGATGTTGAGCCCCCACAGTTTACTGTCTTCAGCTTCTTTGAAAACACAAAGACCAAATGCCATCAGCTTCAGGAATAAAGAGTTTACCGCTTTGTTTGTTGTACAGTGGCGTGCAAAAAACCCTTGATCTTTATCACATTTTGTCATGATATGACCATAAACTGCTATGCATTTCAATGTGCATTACAAGTGTTGTAATTACCCCCCTCTGATACCCCTAAATGAAATAAGGGTATTTGTTCTGCACGGTGCTTTTCGTGCGTCGCTGACGCCTTCACAGAGGAGCTGCACTCCTCGTAAACATCGATTTAATACTCAGGTACTGATGCAAATTGGTTGCACTGGGTTTTAATGAGGGGTATCAGAGTAAAAGGGTCTGACCTGAACAGGTGACATGCATTTTTAGCCCTCTCCCCATTTATTCTGATACCCCTAAACAGGAAAAAAAAGAAAAAGATCGGTGTGCAATTTAAGCTCAGTCTAAACATGGCTGCTCTGGGGAGAAAATCGTTTGGCAAACGGCATCAAGGTGAAGTTTCACTGAACTTCATTTATGGAAATGAAATTGCACAATTTTGCCTTTTATTTGTAAAAAAAACAAAAAAACAACCAAAACCCCACAAGAAGCCATGCGTCATTTAACTCCCTTATTGATATTATATCTCACTTTTTGTTGGTCTACCACTTTAAATCCCACTAAAATATGTTGATGTCGCGGTTGTGATGTGATAAGCTTTGAAATGGTTGTAGCGATATTCATTCCCTTCATCTGGGGTTTCTACTACAATGACGGAGAAATGTTTTAAACCACCTGTCTGGTGACTCTCCCTCTTCTAGTGAACTACTCTGCAATCTGGGGAGCCTTAAAAAAAAAGAAAAGAGAAAGAAAAAGCACAAAATGATGCCACCTCTGGATGCCGTCACCATGACAGAGCGTCACAGAAGCGGAAACCTTACTAAAGCAATTGTTCTTGTGAAATGCTGGAAACGTCTTCTCCTTTTAGAAACTGTTTGAAGTCGTTGGCTGGGCTGCTGCACCATGAAAGCTGCCGTGAATCATTTGAGACGACGCAGCAGAAGCTCTCTTTCGTTCCCTCCGGTCGCTGGTTTCTTCCTCGCTCTCGGCAGAAGTCCCCGTCGACAAATGCCCGCTCTTTCTGTGTGCCGTGATTAAACGTATGCTTCCTCTTCAGAAACCACATGCCCAGTTGAGCAATTTTTTGACTTTATTTCCCAATAATCAGCCACTGATTCTTTTTTTGCTCCTTTTTTAAGTGCTGTAATTTAGCAAAGGGCATAAGCCACGGCGTTTGAGTAAAAAAACACACAAACAAAACAAAAAGTCCACACAGTGGGTCAGCTTTATGCAGAAGAAAACTAAAGCTTCCTGCGTCGCGCTCAGCTGCTTCACATCTCGTCCGTCTACACTGCAACAATGGAGCTAAAAATAAGGAAATTCTTGAAATATAAGTATTTTTCCTTGATTTCAGCAGGTAAAAAGGATAATTTGCCAATTGAATAAGATTTTTGCACTTAAAATAGGAACAATTCATCTCCATCACCTTATTTCAAGTGCATTTTATCTAATTATCTTATTTCAGGGGTAGAAATACTCATTCCATTGGCAAGGAATCTTATTTACCTGCTCAAATCAAGGGCAAATACATTCTTTTCAAGAAGATTTTACTTTTTTTTAAGTCTCTTTTTGCAGTGTACACATGGTGGGCCTTCTGCAGGGACTTGAAACCGTGTCAGCCTCTTCGCTGCAGCTTCTGTGATGACATTACTAGGAAACGCAGCCGGTTCTGAGAACTCATAGAGAAGTTCCCTGAATGGCCAGACTTACATCCCCTTCTCTTGAGCTCTGTGTGTGCAGCTCATTTCCCCCCCCAGCCTGCTGATACTCTCCCCACGCACACACACACACACACTCACACACGCATGCACATGTACGGCAGAAGCGTGCATCCCTCAGCCCAGTCACACATAAACAAAAAATAAGAGGTTCTGTATATGCACAACACACACAGAGGCGCGCAGGGTGACATTAACTGATCTATTTATACCAACAGCCGCCCCTATGTGCAGCTCCGACCAGGTAGAACAATACACATCCCTCACTGGTGACCCCCAACTCGCTGCATCGTTATAGCCAAGCTGCAGGTGGTTGCTGTTTAAAACCAGGAGGGCAGAGAAACCCCCCCCCCCCCCCCCCCCCCGCCCCCACCGCGGGGTCCTTTAGCCATTAAACCTTCTGCCTACTATGTTCAAAACACTCCCCAGCACAGTGTGTACCGCTGTGGTTTATCATACAGTTAAGGCCTGCTAAGCCTCACACGCTTGCACAGCTTACTGAGAAGGATACACAATCAAGGTGCCTTTGCAAAAACGCAGCAGCGCCCTATGGCAAGCTGTTTGTGTATTTATTTCACATGTCAGCCGTCAGTTTTCTGGAAGGTGGTGGTGGTGCAGGCAGACGCGGCGGCTCTGTTCTCCAAGTGACCAGCGGGGAGTTTAACTTCTAACGCACTGCACCGTGAGCTGTGTAAGCTGGTTGGGTGATGTGATTGGATTAGATTGCCGTCTCGCATCTGATAACTCGTTGTACACGGTGGTTCTCCTGAGTTATTGCGCTGTTTCCAGAGCAGCGTTTCATTTTGATGCACATTGTGCACTGACGATGAACAGATTGGATTAGATTTTTGCTAGACCATATCGCGCTAGTTGGACATTTGGCTTCGCTCGCTCAGCAAGCGCCCTCACTAGCACTATTTCTGGGGGGAAATTATGTTTTTATCGAGCTGGTACACGCAGAGGTTCTAGTTCTACACCAATCTGCTTCACCAGCCGCTCTAAATTATCAGCTGTTATTCTTTTTAACATACTAGTCAATGACGCAAAATCTGAGAGCTAGTTTCAGGCTCTACTAGTTAATTTGTACAGTTGTAATGCTACAACCTAAAAGAGAAGTTAACAAGTAGGTTATTGCAGATATTTAAGGGTCACAGGTAAACTAGTTGGTAGAATATGTATAGAACCGACAACAGACCATCCGGATGGGTGACAACACGTCATCTAACCGTACCCTGAACACAGGGACACCCCAGGGCTGTGTCCTCGGCCCCATTTCCCTTTTTCTACTCAATATTGACTCATGTCTGCTCCCCCATTCACTGCACCACCACTATAGTCAGGTTTTCTGACAGCACCACTGCAGTAGGTTATACTTCTGATAATGATGAGCGGAGACCCAGCCCCGGACACCTTGGTTCAGGAAAACCTGGACCTCAGAGTCTCAAAGAAGTCATTTTGGACTTCAGGAATTCTAAGTTTGCAAGAGTTGAGAACTACAGGTTCCTGGGTGTCTCCATTTCCGCTGCCCTTACCTGGAATACACACATCTCACACCAGGTGCTGAATCCCAACAAAGACTTAAGTTGCTAAGGAAGTTCAAGCAGGTTGGTGAACCTTAACCCTTTTCCTCCCTTAAAATTACAAGGCAAGTTTAGCTATTTAGCACTTTTCAGTGTGAAGACGATTCAAAGTGCAAATGGAGCTAATCTAAAAAAACGAGTTTAAATAAACTAAGCAGACGTCTTGCCATATCCTCCCCCCCTTTTTTCTTTTTTTTCTTACACAAACCCTTCAGTAGTTTCTATAAGACTGTGAATGTTTTGGGACACTTCTTCTTTGAGAGGAGTAGAAACATCACATCTTTGTGCATACAGAGTCGAGGTCTTTGAGGTTTAACACTAAAACAACATTAGCAGCATAGCTGATGCTGAAGCAGAGCAAAGACCCCGCTCAGGCTGCAGCAACAGCGCCGTGCTGCAGAACGGCTGCAACAGGCAACCGTTCTGCAGCCCTTCTTCAACGTCGCCCTGCAACTGTTTCAGCCTTCACTTGGTGTGAAAGTGAAACATTTCTCGCTCTTCCTTATCTGTGACTTTAGGTCCTTGTTTTTATCGCGCAAAATACTTGATTTGATACCAGATTTGCATTTTATCCAGAAGAAAGTTTGCAACACGACGGTTGCCGTTGCCTTGCTGGGCCGGCATGGGTTCATCCTTTTATATCCATCAGTTTGTTCTGATTGAGCTTTATACGTTTTTTTTAACGACTGAATTTTACCACTCAGTTGTGCGTGGAGCGAGCGAGCAGAGAATACGTCTGTGGCTCAAACCGCGGAGCTTCAAAATCATCCACCACCAACCAGAAGAGCAACAACAAAAAAGAGCCGGCCCTGTTTGTCGTCAATGTGCCTCCCTCATCCTCACGACTGTTTTATTCTCTAGACTTTCCTGCTCAACTGTTGCTATGATGATACTGTTGGTATATTTAATTTAAAATGTCCACAATGGATTTTAAAATCAAGTCTTCTAAAAGCTACAAAGCAATTTTCTCCATTAAAATAGCTTTTGTTTGTATTTAGGATATATATATATATATATATATATATATATATATATATATATATATATATATATATATATAGCACAGTTTTGGAAGCTTTAGTTATCCTCTTGCAATTAGTTTTGCAGTAAAGTCAAGGTGACTTTGCACGCTACATATCTGAATAAAAAAAGCACAACTGTATGGCCTGACCTTGGTCTCGGGTGCTATTATTTTAAGACTAGAAGTAAACGTTTTTTTATTTAGCTGCCGTGGCAGCTCAGAAAGCATCAAAGGCAAATATTCAGAAATGTAGAGCAATGTTCTGTTACGTGACTTTCATTTGACCTCGTTAGAGTAAATAAGCCTGTTTTACAAAAGGAACAGCAAAAAACTTTCATTCGAGAGGCTAAAAGAAGTTGTTTCCCTTTTCTTATTCCTTTTTTATTATATCGTCCAAAATGTGCACATGGAAAGTTATTTTTACGCCAACCGGTTTAAATCATTTAAGAAAATAAAATGGTCATTTAAGAAAAACCTTCCAGTTAATTACTGTGGTTGCTCTTGTCGCTTTGCTCTTTGACTTAGATTTAGGGCGAATCCACCTGCTGTCGAAGCAGTCGTGCTCACACACACACACACACACACACACACACACACACACACACACACACACACACACACACACACACACACACACACACACACACACACAGAGAAGAGGCCGATGGGGAAATGCTGTTGATGTCATTACATTCAGCAGGGATTTTCCCCTCGTTTGTACTTCTCAGGTACGACTCGCAGAGCTGCAGTGAAAATCTTTGTCTCCTTTTTTTTTTTTTTTTTTCATACATCTAACACATCTGACGGCCTCAGACAGAGAGACTGCTGTTAGTAAATAGAAGCTGCAGAGCGCCATGCAAATCTGAACACAAACGGAGTCCCTGTTTGCTCATTTGCATCCAGCTTTTCATAGGAGTCGGGCAACTTGGACAATATTTAGCTTCTATATTTAACTGTGCTTCCACCAAAACTGGAATTTCTGTGGAAATTAGCTGCATGCAGATTATGAAGCAACCATCTTTTTTTTTGTTTTTTTTCTAAAAATACTGATTCAAGTCCACCCTGGCACTGTTTTAGGAGGGAACTTCTATCGTTCGTAGTCTAAAAGCCATTCAGGAATCAGCTTCTCCTTTTTTTTCTCGGTGAAAAATCCCCTTCCTCTAACTGCATTTCCCGTCCCAGTTTGAGCGCCTGGCGTCCACCCCCCCCCCCCCCCCCCCCCTTTCCCCTCCCCCTTCTCGGTCCCTTCCATCTCCCTTCTCTCTCCCTCTCACTGGCAGGGGCATATGCAAATTCCTCGCTTTCTTTTCTTAATTGATTAATTGATGCCCGGGCCCTTTGAAGGCCTTGATTGTGTACAGCTCTTTGCTCTCTCCTTCTCACAACCTGGGTTCTTGTTCCCACTCCGCGCATGAAAGGGGACGCATCTCCTGCAATGGGCCATTCATCTAAAACTACACTGCGCCGGGCTGCATTTAAAGCTACTGAGGAAATAAAAGTCATCTGGGATATAAATGCCTGATGACTTTTATTTATTTTCCCATAAATTTGCTCTCTATTTATAGTAATATCCACCTGTATATTATATTCGGTACATATCCAGCTGTAAATTTAGTTCACAATACTAGTTATGTTTATATTATACTCATAGGACAAATCTATCAGTAAAATTCTGTTTATAATAGTATTCATCTCTATATTTATTCAGTACATATCCATGTCCTGTACATATGGAACCATTATTTATCCTGCACTTGCTGCTATTGCACTTCTGGTTAGAGCTAAACTGCATTTCGTTGCCTTGTACCTGTACCTGTGTAATGACAATAAAGTTGAATCTAATCTAATCTAAAAAAAATGCATATTTTGAAGGCTCAAATAAGAAACGCCTCCATGCTAAATCCATTTCATCCAAACGTTGCTTTCTGAGAGATTTTCATGCATCCTTTGGATTTCGGAGTGTTCAAAGAGTCGTACATTCAAAGCATTTATTTTGATGATGAAAACCCAAAATCCAGTCTCTCAGAAAATGTTAATATTACATTATACTATTTAGAAAATAGAAAGGGTAGGTCACCAAAGATCATTGCTAAAGAAGCTGGCTGTTCGGGAGTGCTGTCAAAGCATATTTCAGGAAAAAATTGAGTGGAAGAACAAAAGGTGGTAGAAACAGAGACGCTTGCAAGAGGGATAACTGGATCCTTGATTCTAAATTATAAAGCAAAGCCCATTAAAGAGTTTGCAGGGTGAACCACGAGAGGTGGAGTGTGAGTGGGACAGCAGGCGACATGGGCTCCAGCTCTCACTTTGACTCTTTTAAGTCACTCCTGAACCGGATATACTGTGAGAAGCGTCTAATGTGGGCTGAGGAGAACAAAAGATCAGAAAGTAGTCCAAAATACTCCATATGGATGAAAATAAATGAACATTTGATTTGAAAATTAAGCTTTCATACTCTGAATGAAGAGCGGGGAGGAGCTGAACTGAAGTGTGAGGCCCTTTTCATCAGAAACCACATTTGTACGATAAAAAAAATCCTTTTAAAACTGGTCTAATGTAATAATGACATATTCTGAGAAACCAAGTTGCGGGCTTTGATTGGATATGAGACACAATTATCCAAAGCAGCAGATACAAAAGCTTGAAAAATGTCATGAATCTGTATGAAATGATAATTTTACATTTTGGATCCAATTATAAACCAGGTGTTTAATAATACTCTGATTTATCATCTATGTCCAGATAGCTACGCGTTACACATGAAACATGACCGTGATTATAGTTCACAGCTAGAAAGTAAAACCAACCACACAATAAACCAATATTGGTACCGCTTTGTAGAGGTTTGTAGATGTGTTATTAATTAATCTGTAAAACTTTATAAATCATTAATAACTGTTTATTATACATTGATGAAGGACAATAAAGAGAATAAAAGAGACACAACTGACTTCTTTCTTGCCAAATAGTGAGCCAAGTCTATAATTGGCTAAAACGTTTCAAATTGTATATATTTCCTCTAGACTATACTAAATATTTCAATCTAAAGCACAACCTTCGAAGCTCAATAATAAACATAATTCTGTACCATGTAATATTTTGATTTATGTCATGGTGTATACTTTACTTTAAGGCTCCCTTTGATAGTTGTGGGTGTTTATAATGCAGTGATGAAGCAGAATATTACTTTGTACAGAATTATGTTTATTATTGAGCTTCAAGGTTGTGCTTTAGACTGAAATATTAAGAACAGAAACTCTAGAGGAAACATATAGAATATGAAACGTTTTAACCAAATATAGATTTGGCTCGGTATTTTGGCAAGAAACCGGTCTGTTTTCTCTGTTTCTCGTCCTTTATTAATGCACTAAATAACCAGTTATTAATGATTTCTAAAGTGTTTATGGATTAAATCATAATATGTCTAAAAAACATTTATAAGCGTCTATAAATGGAGCCTTTTTGTAAAATGGTACCAAAACGTTTACTGCTAAGCTTGCGTTTTCTCTACAGCTCTACATTATTTGTTTATTTATAGCACAACAGTGGATGCATGTTAAACAAAAAATCTAAATAATAGAAGTTCTGTTTGGGGTTCTAGCGACCAGGAGTTAATGGCTGCTGCCTTTAGGCCTTTATAATTATTGTTTTGAATGATGTGGAGGAGGGCCAACACATTTTAACAAATGTTAACATAGACATTGTAGACTTAGATGCTTATGCTGCACAGATCCAGTCAAAGTGAACGTGGACCATAAAGGACTAGATGGGTACTGAGTAGGCCTGGGTTCACAATAGGCTTCTTGTATGGGAACCAGTGTGGCCCCTTTGCCGATACTAGTAGGGTTTGACTTGGTATTAAAAAATCGGTTTTAATTATTGAACACGTCTAGAACTCATGTAGGTCCCGGTCGTCCCCCATCAACTCTCTGTGTTAGCACAGGCCCGATGTATAACCCACAAAAGATGGTTTATGGAGCCCATTTTCTACCTACATGGGCCCCATATGTAAATGGTGCTTAGGAAAGTTGGAGGATAAAAACCTGCTCTACAATCAGATGTTTTAATTGCAAAAAAAAAAGTCGTTACAGTCTTTACATCTGATGTATCACTCGTAGAATAGACTCAAAATTTTAAATTTTTGTCACAATTCTAGAGATGTTGGGAGCCCCCTGTCGGTTTGGGGGTCCTGAGCAACCGCTTAGCTTCCTTACGCCTTGGGCCGGCTGGCGTTTCTGTCCCTCTGCACCTTCGATAGGTTAATTCAAGACAACCCCCCCCGCAGGTCGTCTTTAACACTTACAGTCACTGAGTCAGAGCTCACATCAGGTTTAAAACCCACGCATTCGTTCCAGTCAATCAGATAAACTCTTATGGCCACAACTCCAGTAATGGAGATGCAAAAAAAAAAAAAAAAATACCAGAGAAAAGCAAACTGAGCACCGTCTGCAAAGCTCTCCTATGAACTGACGTGAATTCTGAAAAAAAAAAAAAAAGGTTTAACTGAACAGAGGAGGAAAAGCAGAACACATCTTCCACAGACCAAGCTGGGCGGTTATGCACAGCAGTTTGATGGCAGGGCAGGTTTGTGTTCAGTGTACACACACACACACACACACACACACACACACACACACACACACAGATAATTTGACAAGCTGACATGTCTGACAGGTATGAAGGTTAGAGACCTCCACCGTTCTCTGGGCAACAGAACGAAACACGAAAAGGCAGAAAGGTCTAGAAGAAAGACCAACAGCCTCTGTTTCTTCTTTGATCGTGTAGAGCCTTTTTGCACAAAACCACACTCACACTGCATCTCACATATAACCTCAAAAGTTCCCAGATCTCTGCTGCACACACACACACACACAGCACAGACCGAGCTGTGCGCTCCTTCGTTCTTAATTACCTCTTGGTCTTGTTCATGGCAGAGATCTTCTCCTCAGCAGCACTCCTCCTCCTGTGGCGGTCCGCTCGGGCATCTGAGCGTGCCCCTACAGCTCCATGGTTGACCCCTGCACCTCCTCCTCCTCCTCCCCTTCTTCTTCGTCTTTCTCCTCCCGTGTGTCCTCTTGTGTTGTGTTTACAGGCCCGGGACAGCAGAGGCGGGCGACCGCAGCGGGCTCCTGCTGGAGGGGCCACTCACGTCAAAAGTCAGCCACCGAGCTCCACGCCTGAGCCCCGGCCTGCTGCTCCCCGCAGCAGTCAGACCTCCTCTCTCGCTGCCGTCTGAAGCCGTCTATCAACCGCAGATCAGCAGCGGGGCAGACCTCATGGTGCCGCTTCCTGCAACAAAGCAAAGTTTAGAGATGACGCCTCAAACGGGCCCTGGGTGTAGCGCGAGATCTGGGCAAGATTCGGGCGCTCGTCCCCTCAACATAAACAAGTCAGCATCTTAGATGGAGGAACTGGCTCTGGCAGATAGGGGAACTCACAGCAGTTTCTGTTTGTGTGCATGTGTGTGAATGTGTGTGTGTGTGTGTGTGTGTGTGTGCACCAGGGGGAGGGGTGAGTAGAAAATACAAATGCAACACCAAGAGAGGAAGGAGGCGGAGAGGTGACAGAGATAGTGATGAGCAATCATATGAGCCCCATCTAGGAGGCTTCGGTTGTCGCACACTTTTCTGCAGCGTTTTCTGACACTGGGGAAGAACGTTTGATACGGATCCCCGCATCCTGTCTCCCAAAACACAGCAGGTCCATCATCCTAATTTCTTCCCTTTCTTCTGTCCTCTTCAGCCAGACACTTCTCAGGGGAGCAGGAGATCACACAGGGAGGTAGTGTTCGGGCTCCTGAATGTGCCCGTGCAGCTGGACCGGGGCAGACTCAAAGGAATCCTTGTTTTTGTCACACCGAGAGGAAGAGGGGACCCTAACAGGGGACATTAATACCCCCCCCCCCTCTACTCCTCCTCCCCAACTAGTCTGCCGAGGTGGCTTCTTTGCTGCAGGAAGCTGAGAGTGCGTGATAAGGAATGTCAAAAGCAGTGGAAGATGCACAGAGATGCACAGGCATGATGAGATTCCTGCACACGTTGCATTCCACAATTAAAAGCACATTTGGGTTTGCTCTCGTGAGGAGATCTGAACATGTTGCAGATGAAAAAAAAAAAAAACAATAGTGGTGTTTCCCGACACTTTTGTAATATTACTGTAATGTGAAGCAACGTTTCTTTGAAACAGGAAGCACTGAGGTCAACGGAGCTGGTAAGACGTTTGACAAGAGGAAAAGTCACTTTTCAACACACTCCTATGCTGCTGCACCGAGGAGAGCTTTAAATTTCCCTCTATGTGTCTTTTATTCTGATGCTTTTTTATATGTCTCTGGCTTTAGATGTGCATCCTGGTTGCAGGAATGCGGGGTTCGCAGAGGTTTAGTTAGCAACAAGTGGAGTTGAAGGTTTTTATCACAATCCTTTATTGATTTACTTCAGTTTTTGATATCAACATCTGACAAGGTTTGGATTGGTGGCTGAGAATGACCATTTTTACTTCGTTGTTTCCACTGAGCTATATAATACACTGGAGTGCTAATCACCGTCTGTTTGAATGAGTCGCTTTGAAGCCACCAGCCGCCATATTGGTACTCCCTATTTTCCCCCAGTAACTAGGGAATATGTGCGCTACAGCATCTAATAACGAGGATTTTCTCATGTTCAGGGTGGGCTTAAGACTTTTAAAATGTCAAATGCCATATACTTTTATGTTATGTTTCTAAAACTATCAAGTACTGAGAAAGTCATGTGCTGAAATATTTTGCATTTTATTCATTTAAATATATATGTTTAACATTTATAAATATATAAATAACAATATACAAAAACATATATTTACATATGTTTATACATATACATATACACATACTAAAAAAAATATATATAAATATATATATTTAATATGAATAACATGTAAAATATTTCAGCACCTAATTTCCTAGTAGTTGATAGTGTTAGTACATCCACTGACTGTAGAATTACCTGTGAAACGTTTTCACTCAGCCAGAAAACTGCTTGTTATTGCAACCAAATCCTGTGGGATTCTGTGAGAGTAGGGAGTAGCAAGATGGCGGCCGGTGACTTCAGTTTTTCGGAAAAATCAGCACTCCAGTGTATTATATAGCTCAGTGGTTGTTTCAGGTTTGAATGTACAAATTACTTGGATACTGTCGCCCCCTGGTGGCGCGGCTCTGTAACTGCAGCCCAGAGACGCAGGTAAGGTTCGTGAGTTGGCAGAAAAAAGGAGGTATCAGTCGGTTTCCTCGGAACCACCAGGACTCATACTCCCAGAGTTCAAGTTAGGCGCTCCTCCTCCCTGCTCGTTGCAGCCCCCCCCCCCTCCCCACCTCAGGAGTCTTTTTCTGCGGCTGCAGGTGCCGATGGAGAGCATGCTGAAGGAGAGCATATGGAGCCCGGGAAGGTAAGCGTGCATGCCCGCCTGGCGCATCCCTGCTGGCCGCCGGGAGCAGGAGGGGCGTGCCGCCGACACTCAGGCAGAAACCACTGCGCTCCTCTCCGGTGCCTCCAGACGCAGACAGAACTGGTGATGTTCCCGGCGGCTGCTGGAGGCCTGGCTGTGGAAAAAAAACAGTGAAAAAAAAAAAAAAAAACACGTCTGCAAACATGTTTACTCGGGAAATCTTTCCCGTGATGGTGTTTCTGAAGGCTATTTCAGATTAGAGCGTGCATCATGTGCTGAATGGGAAAAAAAGCTGCAAGAATACTATGTCCTGTAAAAATAATCATCCTGCATGTTATGCACATCATAAATAAAGAAATGTAACAACAGTGATTATGATACAAGTAATTGATTCATGCAAGTAGAAAGTCTGTACTTATATTTAGATGTAGGCAAGTGATTTAGATTGAAGATTTAACATTTAGATTTAGATTTGAGATTTACATATAAGATATATATTTAGATATAAATTGAAGATTAGGATATAAATTTAAGATTTACATATAAATATAACATTTATATATCGATATGGCTTGTAGAAATAGATTTAACATATATATTTAGATATAATATTTTAGATAGGGATTAAGCTTTTATTTTTTTAACATGTCCCACTAAATGTGAGAAAATGCTATAAATGTAAAGAGAGTGACAGTGAATTTTTACATTCGGCACCCTATACATGTAAGTCAATATTAAATACAAATATTAAAATTTTACTTATTATATTATGAGTCCAACAAGCTTTGATTAAGCAGGAGGGTTGGACTTGAGGTAGCTGTTGCTTAACACACCTGCTTCTCTTGTTTCTTAGTGTCAACTATACATAAAAAATGTATTACCTTAATAAAACTAGTAGGTAGATAATGGGAACATGTTTGTACTTTTGTATCAGCAACAGTTAAAAATTGTGGTAGAAATGTGAATGCTGCTGCAGGAACCCGGTTTCCTGAAACCGCTGCTTAGTAAGGCTTTGATTCAGGCTTTGATTCACTGCGTTACGTTTGCAGTTGTTTGCAATGTGAGGGGATGTCTCAGGATGCATTGTGGGTAGTGAGTGACATGATCTTTGCCTTGGGGCCTGTAACCAGTGCCTGGATGAGATTTATATTTTTTTTGCAGCCATGTAAATTATATAACTAAATAATAAATAACTTTTAGGAGTTAGCAGGATAAGATTTGAAAGCACAAGTTTGAATTTGTTGCAGTTTTTCTCTAATGGACTTTGGATCAAAATTATATGTATGAGATCAAATAGATGCTCACTAATATTAATAGGATAATTATTGGGGTAAAAGGCCCTCAGCAAGCTCTGGAGAAGCCACAAAGAAATGCCATCTTATTGCCGTCCACCTAAAAGGAGGCCAGGAAACAACAAGCTTTATTTTGCCACCATTAAGGTTCTGACATCATTCTGGCTCAGTGTACCACTCTTACAACCACAGCTGGTAGAACTAGTATAAATTGGTTGGTTCCCCGACATGAACCTGATTTTAAAGAGTAGTTGAAACAGCATTTAGGCTGGGGGCCGTTCTAAGAGCCGGACACTGGGGTCCTTGTCCCCTTGGAAGATCCCTTGGTGTTCGAGTTTCAACCATTGACCTAAACTATCCCAGTGAGATGAAAGGAAATTGGGTTTGATGTTAGAAAACAACCCAGGAAGAACCACCAAGACTCAGACCCCCCCTTAACTGGGTGCTGGGGAACACCTTCCTTCCTTTCTTCCTTCCTTCCTTCCTTCCTTCCTTCCTTCCTTCCTTCCTTCCTTCCTTCCTTGTGGCCTTCATTCTGTTGTTTGTTAATTTGTATGTTCCTTTCTTCCTTTTCCAATTATTTCCTTACGGCCTTCCTTCCTTCTGTTCTTCCTTTTCAATGACTTCCTTGTGGCTTTCCTTCCTTCCTTCCTTCCTTCCTTCCTTCCTTCCTTCCTTCCTTCCTTCCTTCCTTCCTTCCTTCCTTCCTTCCTTCCTTCCTTCCTTCCTTCCTTTCTAACTTGTGGCCTTCATTCTGTTGTTTGTTTGTTTGTTTGTATGTTTCTTTTATTCCAATTATTTCCTTGCAACCAACCATCCTTCCTTCCTTCCTTCCTTCCTTCCTTCCTTCCTTCCTTCCTTCCTTCCTTCCTTCCTTCCTTCCTTCCTTCCTTCCTTCCTTCCTTCCTTCCTTCCTTCCTTCCTTGTGGCCTTCATTCTGTTGTTTGTTCATTTGTATGTTCCTTTCTTCCTTTTCAAATTATTTCCTTACGGCCTTCCTTCATTCTGTTCTTCCTTTTCAATTCCTTCCTTCCTTCCTAACTTGTGGCCTTCATTCTGTTGTTTGTTCGTTTGTATGTTTCTTTTATTCCAATTATTTCCTTGCAACCATCCTTCCTTCCTTCCTTCCTTCCTTCCTTCCTTAGTTTCTAACTTGTGGCCTTCATTCTGTTGTTTGTTCGTTTGTATGTTTCTTTTATTCCAATTATTTCCTTGCAACCATCCATCCTTCCTTCCTTCCTTCCATCATTCATTCCTTCCTTCCTTCCTTCCTTCCTTCCTTCCTTCCTTCCTTCCTTCCTTCCTTCCTTCCTTCCTTCCTTCCTTCCTTCCTTCCTAAACGTTAGCGTGTACGGGACGAAGGTCTGGAACGCTGAGTTTTTAAATGAAAAATGTAATGGAACTAACTCTGAAATCAAAGGTATTGTTAAAAAAACAGGCTCTCATCATGAAGTGATTCCATCTCGGTTCTGAGCAGCTAACGTTTGCCCCTCTGTGGTCCGTCTCTCTGAGAATGTGTGTGAGCATGTGTTCTCCCTAAAGACGAGTCCTCACCCCCCTTTCCTTTTATAGCCTCAGACTTTAGGAAGGAGGGGAGGGTGATGGAGGAGGAGGGGGGGTGAGGCATGTGTGTAGGAGCGGCCCACTTCTGCAGACATGACTGCATGCTGAGCTGGGATGGGATGGGAGAGGTGGAAAAGTGCAACAAGGTGGATGCCCCTCCTCACATCCCATCCCTCCCATCCCTCCCCACCCTGCTCTCTGATCGCCTCACGTCCGAGCCGAGCGGCGGGGAGATCCTCTGCCTCCTGTCACTCTCTCTCACAGCCCGGTGAG